>NW_021681648.1:47950-59624 GCF_001412515.2 Diachasma alloeum
GTTTAAATATCCATCTCGAATCAATGATATTAGCTTTCTGACCATTTTGATTACAGATAGGTCTGTCTGCAATTGTCCATACATTATTTTTACTCATCGAATTTAATTCCTCTTCTACAGCAACAGTCCATCTATTCTTTTCTACTCCCTACATGGCATCTTTAAAATTGATTGGATCAGAATTGATATCAGCAAGAAAAGCGTGACCGACCTCGTCAGTTGAAGTGTCCAGACCTATCTTACCCTCACTCTGTGATAAACAAGCCAAAAATAATCCAGAAGTCAAACTCGCATCGATTGGTAATGTTTCAAGGTTTGATCTCTGTGCTGTTCCACTGGTGGGTTCATCGACCTCTTTTATCGCTGTCCTTGGAGTCACCTTCCTCGCGCCTACCCCTTTTTCTCTTTGCTACTCCCTCCGATTTGAATGTCTCATCAATATCGCTTGAACCCTTGTCAAAACGTACAAACCAATCCTCCTTATTTATCACTTCTTGAACTTCTGGGACATCTTTGATCTCACTTCTCTTGTACTTATTACCATAGAGCTTTTTCTCATTGAACCTGACATGTCTACTTTCATAGAATTTGCCTTCTTCTGGTTTCAGCAATATGTATCCTGTTAGAGTGTAACCAACCAGAGGACCTCTCACACCTATTGCTCTAAATTTCGGTCCTACTTTTCTTTGAACTTTCATGTTCGCTAAACAGCCAAATCTCTTTATCTGATTAATATCAAAGCTATGCTTCGGTGCAAACTCTTCTAATGGAGTTTTCATTTCATTAGATTTAGGAGGAGTTCGATTGTACGCGTATTAGAGTGGTGAGGAGTACTGAGGAGTTCGATTGTATATAGCGGCAGACAGAGCCAGATCCCACATGTTTTCTGGCAATTTCGCGTCAAACATATACCTACGGACCTTTTTCTGGATTATCTGGTTGTATCTTTCCGAGACGCCATTATGTTCCGGAGTGTCAGGACTCGCCAGTTGTAATTCCGTACCTAATCTTTTCAACACCTCAACTGTATGTCCTCCGGTAAATTCTGTCCCTTGATCTGACCTAAGATAACAGACCTTCGCATCGTATCCCAACAAGTTTCTACAACTCCTGACAAACATTTTGAAACACCGACCTGTTTCACTCTTCGCTCTCATCGGCCATATTCCATTGCAAATCCCGATTTATCGTCAATGAAGACTGATATAAACCTATTTCCTTTCGGATGTGTGGTTGGAGATATTGGCCCCATTACATCAGAGTGTATTACTTGCAAAGGTTTTGTTGCTCGACTTCTTATCTTTGGGAATGGCAATCTGTTGAATTTAGAAGCTAAAGAACCCTCACACTCCAGTATTGACTCGTCAATAATCACGTCTCTTAATACTTTGTTATCCGGGAATTTTAATTGAATTGCTTTGAGATATGCTATTGAAGCATGACCAAACCTAGCGTACCACAATAATGCTTTATTATCATTATTACGAAGTTTATCGTTATCTTCCACAAACGTATCAAAAGTCTCGTCACTTTCGTAAAGTCTCACCTCATCTGCATTATTTATTTTCCTGTCCCAAATTGAGAAATCAAAGTTCGAGTGTATCAGACGATCTAAAGTTGATTTGGGGTTCTCTATACTACCCAAATTGTCATCTCGTCCAACTTCAGTTTGTTTACTCTTTATCGCCTCGGTTGATGATTCTAGAATTTGCTCGCCACCCTCAATTGGGATTTTCTAATTCGAAACTTCTTCATCAAGCTTAGCTGTGATACTACGCGTTATATATTTTCTTATCTCAGTCTCACCTCCTACCATATTGGCTATAACTCGTCTACTTGTATTGTTCTGGAATTATTTACTGACCTGACTATACTTATTTATTTCCAAATCTATAATCCAATATGGTTTTCTATACACACCGGAGATCAATAATTCATTAGAAACTGGGTTAAATATATCTATTCTTTTGTCATCTAGATAAATACCAAGACCCATTTCTCCGAAACGTCTTAGTGACAGTAAGTTACCTTGAAGAGCATCAGCAAATATAACCTCGTCTATCACAAATTTCTTTCCGTTTAACAATTCGATTTCTACCTGACCTACTCCCTCCGTTTTTAAGTCCGCATTGTCATTTTTATTTGCACATTTAATCACACCCTTTGTTTGCTCGTCAATCGACTTGAATATTAACTTCGAATTTGTTAAGTGCTCAGTAGTACCAGAATCTGTTAGAAATTTAGTGATAAACTTATTTTTATGGAGATTTACTCCCACATGCATTGCCTGACCTACACCTGGTTCATCATTCCCGTCTATGTATTCTTTTGAACAGTTCTCAATTGACTCACCTTTTTCTATGTTATCTGTTCCTGAGGTTTTGCATGACTCTTCCTTACTGATTTATGTATGGACTTTGGACTTAGAATACCTGTTATCTCCTTCGCCTATTAGCTTGTTAAATCGACCCTTTTTCCCACCTCTAGAGTCATTCGCATTATCTGACCTTCTCGTCAATGACACGATTGCACGCCCAGATCCACGAAAAACTCATCCACGGGAACTGTTATTTTTAGTATCTACTTTTGACTTGTATGCCTCACCTGATTTTGCGCACTCTTTGGCGGTATGACCATAGTCTTTGCAACTATAGCAAAGTTTTCCCTTTCCTTGGCCTGGACATTCTCGACCAAAATGATCAAAACCTCTATACTCGAAACATCTCGCACTTTGAGCTGCAAAGTTTGTGGTTCTTACCTCACCGCTGTTAGACTAGTCCTGTTTTCTGATCGCTTCTTCCTGTCTCATAACAGTTTTCAATTGGTCATAAGTCAGGGATGGCTCATTTTTTATTTTGGCTGAGGACTGTAACAACTGTACCGTTGGTACAGACTTAATAATGGCATTATTACACGCGTCTCTTTTCTCCTCTTCAGACACAGGGGTGGCATCAGGTGAATTTACGTAATTACTAATAGCTTCTTTAAATTTATCGCAAAACTCACCAGAGGTACATTTAGTAATATCATACCGCATGTTTGTAATTTCTAGTCTTACAGAGGCTGAGGAAATGTTGTTCTCATATTGCTTGATTTCTTTGAGTTTCTTCAATATTTCAATAGGATCTTGCATTGATACTACTTTAGAATGATAATTTTTATCTATGTGATTAATCAATATATGTCTCACCTAGAATTTATGCTCGTCCAAAGTCTTTTGATCTCCTCTAAATTTTACACTACTATCTATAACATGTAATAGCTTGCGAGATCTTACTTCTGATTTGAAATAATCAAAGAAATGTTCATATCGAGTATTAATATCTAATTTATAATCTCGTTTAACTGATGGTCCCTCGTCTATGAGATCTAGTTTAATAGTTTCTGCAAGCACATTAGCATTACCTTCTTTGGTGCTTCCACCATTTTGATTCAGTATTTGGGATTCTAGTTGTTCCAACTGTCTTTTAACAATATTCTGAATTTCCTCGTCCAACTCCCCATCCTCGTCAAGATCTCTGCCGTTATCTGATAAATCTGACTCATTTCTCACCTCATTATCATTGTCCTCATATTCAGCCCACGTCAACAGTTTTTCCAGATTTTGTTCGATGCTGGAAAGTCTATCATCCTGATCATTTTTCACTTCTTGTACCTCTTCTCTCACCTCTTTGATGCTATCCAGCAAAAAGCGACTTGTGTTGCTCTGAATATTCACAACTTTGATAAGTGCACTGGTCACCGAGTCCAATTTTGTACAAATTAATTCTAGCTAGTCTTGCACTGGAATTTCAGTTCGTGATTTATTAGTATAATTCTTCGTTGGATCTTCTGGGTGAATTTGTTCTGGGTACTTTATTTGAACTTTTGGTTCTAGGTATTCAGTACTTTCAATTTGGGGTTTATTGTTACCTGTTTTGAGAGCATCAACTACTACTGACTCATCACTATCTCGTCCGGCGAGCACACCTGATCTTTTCTCCACGTCCTCGTCATTCTCGTCAACCTCATCGCCCTTACCATTCTCTTCAATTTTATCACCCCCGTCCATGCTCTCCACATCATCACTCTTCTCACTGACCTCAGTATTAATTGGTGGATGTTCCTCATAAACTTCAGGGATGATAGGAGATGTGTTGGTTAGAAGCTTGTCTTCATACCATTTTGTCAGTGTTATCGACCAATTCTCTGATATCATGTTTTTACCTGTTAAAATTAATTTAGTTTATGATTAATTAATTATAATTTTATGAAAATTATATGATTTGCTCGATGATCAGTTTCAAACGTCGTACGGTCAAACGTGCTACCGCCAATCAACCGTATAGAATATCCTAATTTCAGATTTGATTCTGAAAACTACACACACATATATATATATATGTATATATATATATATATATATATATATATATATATATATATATATATTTTATAACTAATTTTTTATATTTATTCGAATTTTTGGTGCTAGATTAAATTGCGAAGATATTTGCTAACCAATATCCTCACAAGCACTCAATCGCATGCATTTCTCATCTCTTTCTCGTTCTGACCTCTTGTCAACTCACGTCAACTCACGTCAACTTACCAAATTTGTAACACTTGATCTTGTGAGTTGTCATTAATAGAGTTTCCTCTATCACCTCGAGAATAACATTCTCTCCTCTGTGGAACTCATTGAATCCGAAGGAAGTAATCAAGTTCCTCCACAATTCCCACAAGTCGTCACCTGTGGTAATTTTAATCAAATTACTGATTACGATTCAATTTCACACTGAGGTGTAGGTTAATTCATATTTTCTTTTCTCGTCGGATTTGGTTGGAACACGTGCTCTCATGCATGAGCACTATTTTATGTATTACTACGCGTCGCCATTCCAGTGGACTCTGCTTTATGTGTTATATGCGCGTCTCCATCTCAGTGAGCTCTACTTTATGTATTACTACGCGCCGCCGATCCAGCGACGCACCCATCACGCCAACCGACCCCCCTCACCGCGCGTCCCTCATCAAATTCCTTATCTTTATTTTTAATGTTTTTCAGCTCACCAACTCTCCTAGCTCATCCCCATATACATGAAATACTTGATTCACCTCATTGTTTTAAATTAATTTTTCCCAACTTTTTAATTGACTTTTATTTAGACTTCTAACGAAAATTGTTTTCGACGCGTTGGTTACTCATGGTTGTCGGCCATTTTTATGTCCGGTTTACTCGTTGTTCCCGCCAAGCTCTCGGGATGATGCAATTTCATTGCCGTCTTGGAGACGCTTGTATCTTTGATTTTTCTTTTTCCACTTGTGTAAATCACTTTACTTACTTGCCTTTTTCTGCTGACTTTCCATTTTCTCGTCTCTCTGGCCTCAAATCACACTGCTCAGTCCACGTGGTAATCCTGGCTTCCACTTGAGTTTTTCGTTTTCACTTATACACAGTTTTATTCACAGTTTATTTTATTGTGCAATTGAAGTGTGACTGGGAGCCCATAACCTGATAGATTATGTGGGATTGGGATACAATGAATATACACACAGTATTAACTCATCAAGATTTATACAATAAAGCACGTCACTCGTCTCGCGTCGAGCGTCTAACACGTCTCGTACAGGAATGTAATACACACACGCCGCAACCGGCCTAGGACCTGCGCATGCGCACGATCTCGTTCCCCTCTTAGCTTACACGGATATGTCTTATACTATAGAGAATGTTGTATTAGGACCAGGAGCTGTATTAGGACCAGGACCATATTCCAACAATTTCAAACAGGAAAATTTTCAGTCAAAAACGCATTCAACCAAGGCAGTGCCACACTTGTAACCCTCGTGACCCTAGCCACTCTTTTTTTTGTGTGACCCTTGGGACTTTCGTGAATCTAAAAAATTCTCAGTCAAAAATGAATTCAACCAAGGCAATGTCATCCTCGCAATTCTCGTGACCCTAGCCGCGCCTGTTTTTTGTGTGACCCTTGTGATTTTCGTGACCCTTGTGACTTTCGTGAACCTAAAAAATTTTCAGTCAAAAATGCATTCAACCAAGACAATGTCACCCGTGTAATCCTCGTGACCCTATTCGCTCCTTTTTTTTGTGACTCGTGTGATTTTCGTAACTCTTGTGACTCCTTTTTTGTGACCTTCTGTGACCTTACTTTGAATTGGGAAAGCACGCGATGCATAATCGGAAGATTCCGCTTACCAATGCCGATCTGGACTATCCAATTTTTTCAGTAAATTTTTCTTGTGAACTAATATTTTGAATTCTTCTGATTCTCTTCATACCTACTCCAAAATTCCATCCAACAATATTGTTACAGCCCTGAGCGCATACGAGACAACGCAACTAAAATTTCGATATTTACTCTCTCGGGAATGGAAAACAGAGCAATAAAATAGGAACCACGAAAAATATAAGGTATTGGAGCCGACCATTGAAGCAAGAATGTGGGCCTGAAGACAAACGAGCGATAGCAAGTGAGTCAGCAACACGCAGAAAAATTGACTCGAATGTGAGAGAGAATTTTTAGCAAATAGCGGACACTAGTCACCCCCGTAAAGGAAAAATCAACATCACGATCAAATAACACCTCTAATAACACCGCAGAAAGATTTATTAGGGTAATAAAAAAGGGTAATCTACAAATGACAGACCGACCGAATTCTAAAGAGGTGGTCAAAAGGAGGGAAGTCCGAATCTTCTTTATAAGGCATGGATAAAACAAATTGGAGGATTACGTCGTCAATCTGATAGAACGCAGTTGCTGCCCAAGTTTTACTTCAACTACAAAACCCAGAAAGTCAGTACGAAGATCTCTTCAAGTTCAATGATATTTTAAAAAAAAGGAAAGATCGAGGTACGCGTTAGCGTATCGGCCAAGTCGCACCTGATAACCTCACAAAAACGACGAGAGCTGCCAAGTATCTATACACAACACAACATTCCCTTCCACTGTCCTTAACTGACTTTTCATAAACTAATAAAAAATGCGGTCATTTAGACAGAAAGTGTCCTTAGTTACACTGTATAAATCACCAATCCGATTTCCACTGATGTAGTTATTAATTCAATTCGTTCTGTTATGCCCTGAAATTGCATAAACAAATTCCTCTGTTGATCCGGATAATATGAGGAAACGAAGTGGGGGATAAGTGGGGCGCAGCGTCAGCAATTTGCGCCCCAACGGTCCGCCTTCGTGCGCGCCTGAGACGTCACCCGATATCTCTAGGGTGCGCGATAAGGAACAATGACCTGATGTAATCAAATGCACGAGGGAATACAAACTTGTGAATTTGATGCCTCATGACCAGTAACCCTGCGTCACGTTTGACACCTTCAGTAATTCTATGTTTGCCTGATACCTTCAGTATCAGGACGAACTTATAGTTTATTATGTCTGTATTAAATAATCATCTTTAAATAAAGGTAATTATTCCGACTGCTTCGTGAGTGTTTCCCCTGTCAATTGAACCCTTCCGTTCGGGTCCATTACAGTTCAATATTTACAAAGATATGCACATAGCAACGAGATATCTTGCACATTTTTAGCATTCCTATGATCTTCTAACGAAAACGGTCACACTCGAGCCATTGAGTTGGCAGCGCAACTTGAATTCTCATTTTTCGTATCCAGGAATTGCCAACAGTGTCTTATGTTGTATAGTGTCATGGTAAATAGAGGAGAGGAGGGCAACCAGCGGGTGGTGGGACCCCTAAAATCATGTTACGTGATATGTAGTTAACATTGGTTCCGATGGTGGCGGTAGTAATCACTCACATTGTAAAACAGATTATTAGCATTGTGAAATTCATCGTACTGAAAATTCTACTCCCGGTTCGTGCAATAATTTGACAATATTATACATTAATTCCTTCGTGACGACACGGGTCGTCAATCCGTAATTGATTTTTTGTTTGTAAAATTTGTTTATTTTCATTTTTATATGAAAATCAAGACCTTCTTCTAAGGCAAAATTGTTAAAAATTAGCCTCTAGGAGACTTCTCTTATCCATGAGAATCCGGAAAGGAAACACTCTCGATTCTCATCGATGAGAAATCTTTCCGAATTTTAATACCATTTGTTATCTCTGACGGTCATAACTCCACGACAACGGGTTGAGTCGAGAAGAGGAGGTCCTGAGAACTATCTCTTGGGACCAAACAACACCCAGACCACCCCGTTCAGGCTATGAGGAAGGAGGTTTGGACGATGGCGTCCCTCTACGAGGCACGTGTTTTTTAAATGGGAGCAGAAGGTGTCTTCAACCGCGGATCCATTGCCATCAACCATCGAGTGACAACGGTCCAGGGTACCCTGACGTAACGACTGGAGTATGAAACTCCACACCATCTAACGAGCAAAACCTGCAGCAAATCAGCGAGGGATATCCGAGAGACGATAAAATTTTCTACTCATCAATAATCCATAAAATTTAACTTGTGAATAATTTTAAATTACTGAAAATATCGATTAATATTCATTCACGATTTTTGAGAAATAATTTTCACGTAAATTAGTTGTGTAGAACATTCTAAAGTCAAAAACTTCTGTCAGAACTTTGATATCCAATCAAATTCCGTGTCTTATGAATTTGGGGGGAGGTCCCTCCCCCAAAACAAAATCAAGCAGGCATATCGGTTGAACCGGGCCAAGCTTAAAGAGAGTCCTCTCCTAGCCAGTGCGAGATGTAGTCGCAAAATGGTACTGTCCTCCAGATTGCCATTTATTTAGTTTATTTTGAGTTAAATTTAGTATTTTGGATTATAGAGGTTGCTGTCTATCCTGAGGCAGGTGATTTCTCACTAATTAACAAGTGGGCAGAGCCGAATTGTTATTAATTTTGAGTAAAATTGTAAGACTGTAGCCTTTGTCTTGGCTACTCTTGAGAGAACGCCCAAGATGGCGTCTTTGCTAATTTATCATTACATTTTCTTTAGTTGAGGCAGTTGTAATCAACTCCTCTTATATTTTTTCGATTTTTGATTACTTTTGGTAAATTTGAGTACAATATTGAAGTTCATTAGTTCTGATTAATTTTTGTGTGAAATTAAAATGTGATAAATTGAATTCATTGTATTTCCAGGTCACGTATTGACCCTCAATTGAATATCGATCCATATTATGGATATTTTGTCATAATTTTGAGAATAATGAGGAATTATAATCCTCATTCAACTTTCCTGTGAATTTCATAATTTTTCTTTGCGTGAAATTTGTAACCAAATAATTGAGACAATTGAGGGATTGATTTTAAATACGAATTATACTTCCAATTCAAAAAACAATAAAGATCTCTCAAAGATTTATGCCATGCCTTTCATATAAGATCTAGGGGACGGGTAAGGCCAGGCTGCATTTGTACACGCTAATAGGAATGACTCTAATTTTATTAACAAGGGGAGAATCTAGTCGTCTCGAGGGAATCCAATAAAAACTATCAATATCAATAGAATCACTCGAATGGGGCAAAAGAAAAGTGTATGGGCCCACCGTTGGACGGTAATTAATTGGGGGGGGGGGGAATGAAATGATGGGAAAATGGGCGATGTAATTGGTACTTACGGCCGCGTGGGCACAAATCAGGGCGTCCTTGGCTCCTTGTCGATTTCCCTCGTCGATTTTTCCAAGTAGTATACAACTCCCAAGCTTTCAATCCTCCTCAAGAAGTCCAGGATTCGGCTGCGATATGATGGGGATGATCACCCACACGACTTCCCTCTTTTGCACGGGTAATGTGTCTGTTTGTGAATAGCTCACAGGGCACGTGGTAACTCACGGGGCAGCTGAACAACGAGTGAGTCTCCTTTGTTCTTTTCCTTTTCTTTTCCGGTCCTTCGTATTTCTTCGTGTAACTTCGTCACTTTACTTAGATCTCTCCGGGNATGTTGTCAAGGGGGGTCATGTGGGTATTTTTCCAGGCGGCACGGGTCCTTGTTTAGTGAATTCGTGGGCCGGTGAGGCTGACTTCCTTCGGGCGATCTCGTCTCTGCTTACACTGGAAAGGGTAGAGGGTGGTGAAGGGAAATAATTGGGGAAATCGGGTAACCAACGGTGGCGGAAATTTCTATTGTAGGGGGCTGAGTGTGTGGGGAAAATAATAAAAATAAAAATAAAAAAGTGCCTCGTTACAAATTATGTTTGATTATTCTTCTTAAATTGTGTGTTCTCATTGGGTGAGTGTGGAAGGTAAAATTTGCAGGCTGGAAGTATCGTCCTCCCTTCCCCTCGTAACAAGTAGAGTCTACTCTGATACCAGAGCTACCAGCCATTGTAATTCTGTTCAAATTGTTGAAATATCTCAATCGAGAGGAGTCGATACACTCTCAAAACATAATCCACCGAATGGCGTCCAACATCTTTAAAATTTCAATTAAAAATAATTCTATTCTTCATTCTACATTTTCCCCCGGACTTTACATCTTTACAAATATATGTAAATACCCTTGTAGAATACGAAAAAAAAATTACAGAAATTTTCTGAATGGGAATCCATGAGTGACGATGGCTTGAAGAATGATTTACGAGAGAACTATGTAAATGAGCAATAAAAAACCAATTGAAATAAAAGTAGCAGTGTGAATCACGAAAAAAAAAAATTAATACTCGTCTTAATTCGGTAGTTCATGCAAGAGATATGGAGCGTAGGAGGTTTGTGAGAATAAAAAAAAAATTAAAATTCAGTAGCGAAGCGGTAAACCGGGTTAAGTCGATCTTGACTACTGGTCAGTTTTTGACGAATATCTCAGAGTCTAAAAGAGATAGAAAAAATTTTGTGATCACCTGTTTTGTAGCCCCGCTTGACAGTTATATATAAGGTCTGTAAGAGATTGAGGCTAATATTAGGGCGGATTGGAGATACGTGATATGGAAAGGGTGAAATTAAAGACACGCGGATTACAAAAACACTGGTGATGTACTTTATTTGTGGCGCAAGCCACGCGTCTTGATTTTAAGGATAAACGAATTGGTGAATGTCTCAATGTCAATTTCATAATAGTCTCTTCACTGCACTAGAGATTCTCTCGATATTAAACTTGATGATTGACTCAAAACGATTGAAGTTAACTCGGAATTAATTTATAATTGAATCAAATAGAGATGCTACACACAGCGCTAGACTCAATATAATACTCGGTGATGTACTCGATACTCGGTTAGTTTGGTACTGTACTCTATAGGTCAATCTCGGACTAACCGATGTACATTCTTCAAGGAATAGATTGATACAACTGAAATTTCATATTTGCCGATTTGCTTCGGGATTTGTCCGTGAACGCGACGGGTCCCGAAGTCGGTCGAGATGATCCGTTAAGCCCAGTAACTTCCAATAATGACTTAGTTGCTGCGTTCCAAACAAGGTCATAAGAAAAAATTTTCTATCCGTCTTAGATTCCGAGATACCAATCAAAAATTGGCCAAAAGTCAAAATCGATTTAACCCGGTTTACCGCTTCGCTACTGAATGTATACTCGATTACTAAAAATCCAAAAATGAAGGAAAAAACAATTTTCTCTTCACTATTGGACTATTTTCGGCACACATTGAAACAATATTGCGATTGTTAATATTGCGATTAGAAGATGATCTCAAAGAAATATTCTATTGCTGCGGGAGAGAGTTTCTCTCTCTCTCTCTCTCTCTCTCTCTCTCTCTCTCTCTCTCTCTCTCTCTCTCT
>NW_021681648.1:62810-107225 GCF_001412515.2 Diachasma alloeum
TCTCTCTCTCTCTCTCTCTCTCATTATATGAAAATACATGATTTTTCCATTTTACCTTCAATATTTGTCATATCTGACCCTCGTGACCCTCAATTTGACTCTTGTGAGTTTTCCTATTTCACTCCTGGGAGAGAGGTTTTTCTAAAAATGTCGGAATATCGCGTGTTTCATGATGAACATTAATTTCGAAAAATGTATTTCAATGCATTTTTCAACGGACGTTACAATATAATGTACTAAGTTCCCAGAACGGTCAATCATTCCTTATGAAGTTGATAGATATGTCCTACAATTTTGTGAGATGTATCAAACAATTATGAATAGCGCACTCTCATTGATTGAAATCAGGGCATGAAAAATGATCTTCGGAACACCCATTTGATTTTAAAAACTCGATCGAGATGACCTTTATAATTGACTGTCCCATATGACCTATGATATGACATTTCATTTTGAACTGGCGAACTTATCCTTCACAAGTTGAATGAAATAATGAAGGAATGAAATATAACTTCAACTGTTTTTATGTACCCAGATAATCTCAAGTTCCACCGATTACCCAGCAATCAATGATTATCTAGGGGACACGTATTACAGTGTGTGTTATCCTCTATCCCTCTATGACAGCAATTACGCAATAAACGATCTTTACTCACTGCAAGATGCGTACCGATCGATTTATAAACCCTTCTTCCCTTTCTCACGGTCTACAGAGGAATATAGGGATATGTAGGGAGATAAGAAGGGACTGGAGTATGAGAAAACGAAGAGAAGAAGGTTTGGTTGGTAAGGAATATGATGTAATCTGTTACATTCAACCGGGTTGCATAAATATGTATGGCACATGAATGCTCAAGCGGGTACCCCCATCCGATTCGAATCAAAGGTATAACGCAGTAGAGAAACAGCCGGAGAGATGTCGCTGAAAGGAGGGGGTGATAGGAAGGGGGGTTACAATCCTAAAATTCATGAAGTTTCTCGAGAGTGGGTACAGCTAACTCCATTAATGCGAAACCTCCACTCATCTTGGGGGATCTTACTCGCTCCAATACTGTTACCAAAGTACTTCTCAAACTACGCAAAGTCAATTTGCTTGGCAATTCAAACATAACGTCACCACTTCTTTCTTGTCTAATCATGCTGATAATAATCGAGGGAATGGTATTTGGTGTGAAAAATATGCATTGGATTTCCAAGAATTCCTCAATTTGATGTCAAAATCACAGGCATACTTCCTTGATCTGATTTTTGAATTCTAGAAAAAAAAATGTAGCATCGTGAAAATTTATATGGAGTCTGAAACCTATTTTCGATACACGCGAGGCCAAGAAAAGTTTTGACATCAGGCCGAGCGCACCGCGTATCTATATACGACGTCACTTCCCCCTCCACTGCCTCTATATATAATATCCATTTAATATTATGAGAACGGGAAGACAAATCGAAAAACCGTTCTTAGTTACACTATACAGGGTGTCCCAAAAGTGGAGGTATTCCCTGAAATGGAGGGTTGAGGGTTGAATTCTGGATCGCAAAGTCCAATGAAGTTTTTCGATCCGTAGCTTCATTCAAAAGATATTAATGAATAAAGTTTGGCCAATCCGAGGGCAGGGTTAGAGAGGGCCGTGTTAGTGTGTCGGCTGTGGGATGTAGTGGTAAGTGCAGCAGTTGAGCTCGCTGACTCTCTACTCTTCTGCCGTTGGCGAGGAGAAAGGGGAGCACCAGCATGGTTGTCATTTTTGCTCCTCTCCCGCGACGAATTTTTTCATCTTCGGATTGACATAAAGAGATGATATAGCACTCTGTCGATTCGGCAATGAATTTTCCATCGATTGAGGGTAAAATCATATCTCTTTTTGTTGAAGGGCGAGCTGAAATTTTCTGACCCTTAAAATGAGGGTCCTTCGCAGACCCTTCATGTTCATGACCTTTAGATTGTGACTCTTAAAATTGCAGACCCTAAAAATAGTGGAACGTCGAATTTTTGACGCTCATTTTCTGACCCTTAAAATGAGAGTCTTTTGCCGACCCCTCATGTTCTTGACCCTGAAAAATTGCTGACCCTAAAAATTTTGGAATGTCGAATTTTTGACCCTCATTTTTTTCGACTGTTAAAATGAAGATTGCTTGCAGCCCGATGATGTTCTTGACCCTTAAAATTGCTGACCTTAAAAATGTTAAAACGTTGCACTTTTGACCCTTATTTTTTCTGACCCTTAAGATGAAGGTCCTTTGCAGACCCTTCGTGTTCCCGACCCTTAAAATTGTTGACCCTAAAATATGTTGCAACGACAAACTTTTGACCCTCATTTTTTTTACCCTTAAAATGAGGGCCCTTTGCAGACCCTTCATGTTCCTAACCCTTAAAATTACTGACCCTAAAAATGGTGGAACGTCAGACTTTTGACCGTCACTTTTTCTGACCCTTAAAATCAGGGTCCTTAGCAGATCCTTCATGTTTTTTCGACTCTTAAATTTTGACCGTTAAAATTGCTGACCCTAAGAATGTTGTAACGTCCAACTTTTGATTCTTAAAATGAGGGCCCTTCGCAGACTCTTCATATGACTCTTAAATTTTGACCGTTAAAATTGCTGACCCCAAGAATGTTGTAACGTCCAACTTTTGATTCTTAAAATGAGGGCCCTTCGCAGACTCTTCATATGACTCTTAAATTTTGACCGTTAAAATTGCTGACCCCAAGAATGTTGTAACGTCCAACTTTTGATTCTTAAAATGAGGGCCCTTCGCAGACTCTTCATGTGACTCTTAAATTTTGACACTTAAAATTGCTGACCCTAAAATGTGTTGCAACGACGAACATTTGACCCTTATTTTTTTCTGACGATTAAAATGGAAATCCTTTGCAGATCCTTCATGTTCCTGACCCTTGAAATTGCTGACCCTCAAAATGTTGGAATGTCGAACTTTTGACCCTGATTTTTTCTGAGCGTTAAAATAAAATTGCTTTGGAGACCCTTCATGTTCTTGACCCTTAGCTTTTGACTCTTAAAATCGCTAACCCTAGAAATGTTGGAACGTCGAACTTTAGACTCTTACTTTTTCTGACCGTTAAGATGAGGATCCTTTATAGACCCCTCATGGTCCTGACCCTTAAAATTGCTGACCCTAAAAATGTTGGAACGTCGAACGTTTGACGCTTATATTTTCTGATCCTTCAGGTGAAGATCCTTTGCAGACCCTTCATGTTCCTGACCCTTAGATTTTGACCCTTACAATTGTTGACTCTGCAAATGTTGGAAAGTCGAACTTTTGACCTTCATTTTTTCTGAACCTTAAAATGAGGGCAACTCTCTAGTCTCCTCATTTTTTAGAATAGATAGTTGGGATCGGATGCTTGGTGAGGGCAACTCTCTACTTTCTAAAGTTTCTAGAGAGTAGATAGTTGGGCTCAGATTCTTGGTGCGGACAACTCTCTCTCTACTGTCTACAATTTCTAGAGAGTAGATAGTTGGGTCAAATACTTTCTGGCCCGCAACGTAAGAGTCAAAATTTCGACGTTTCATCATTTTTTAGGGTCAGCAATTTCAAGGGTCAAAAACTAAGGGTCAGAAACATGAATCATCTGCAAAGGGCCCGCATTTCAAGTGTCAGAAAAAATTGGGGTAAAAGTTCGACGTTCCAACATTTTTAGGGTCAGCAATTTTGAGGGCCAAAATCTAAGGGTCGAGAATATGAAGAGTCTGCAATGGACCCTCATTTTAAGAGTCAGAAAAAATAAGGGTAAAAAATGGGGATACAGAATGACGGCAATTTTTGACATGCGTCAAGTCAGTCGTAAATTTACCGTTTTCTGACCATTTCTGACTTGACGCATACCTCGTGACGCTAACTGATCGGTCAACTTATCCAATCTTCAGTATTTTTTTTCCGTTATCATTTATGCTGAAAAATCGTCTCTCTAGATGTAACCTGACCGTTTTTCTGTATTCAGTCATTTTTCTCTGACTTTTTTCATGATTTTTTTCAGAAAGTTGAATAAAATTATGCATAACGGCAAAACGGAAATCGAAAATTTAGTGAATATTACGTTAGTATGGAATTACCAAAAAATCAGAAAAGTTTCGTAGAACTTTTTTATGAGCGAATCCGCCAATTCCGAATATGAGAAATTGCCTCAAAATTTTGAAACTTTTTTTCTATTTTTATAGTCCAAAAGATGAAAAATAAGCGCAACCGAAGCTCCACAAATCAATGATTGCCAGAGTGATTGCGAATTAATTTTTTTCCTTTGTTTTAATTTTTTTTTTTCCAATTCTAATTGAGCAAATCCACGCCAAATCAGCAGGCTAAAAAAGTCGATGCTGAAGATTTTCGTCTCAATTTTTTTATTTTTAAAATATGTCGATTATACAAAAATTGAAAAATATTAATAATTGAGAGTAATAACTTGAAAATTTTGAAGTTTTGTCAATTTTTTTTTTCAGATTGGCCGCAATATCTCAGCGGGGTTTCAAGCTATCAAATTGCCCTTTGGCACACTCAAACAATATGAAAAACCCTTAGAAATGAGCCCTCATACATAGCATTATTGATTAAATATTCACTCATTTGGGGGATAATGGCATGAATAACAGGGATTTTCGATCATTTTCAATACTTGTCTCACAGAAAAACTTAAAATCCGCCGTACTAAAGTGAAAGATAAACCTCCAATTGGCACCAAAATTATTGTCATTTTATTTACAATTTTTGGTGTAAATTTCAGATTTTTTAAAAATGATCTTTTTGAATAATTAACGATTGGAAAAAAAACACATTTTCTCGTATAAACTCCGTCAAACTCAAGAAAATGCTATGTATGGTGGTTCATTTTAAAGGATTTTTCATGTTCTTTGAGTGTGCCAAAGGGGGATTGGATAGCTGGAAACCCCGCTGAGATGTTGGGGCCAAATTGAAAACAAAATCATTGAGAAATCCTGAAAATTCTGAAAAAATCATAACTTCCTCAATTATTAATATTTTTCAATTTTTTTTCTCAAAATTTTTGTATAATCGCCATCTTTTCAGAACACAATTGAGACGGAATCCCCAGCATCGACTCTTCTAGCCTGCTGATTTGGCGTGGATCGGCTCATGAACAAATTACTGATATTCAGTAACATAAAGGAACTAAGTTCCAGCAAGAAAAGTCCTCATATCAAGAACCATGGTAGTGAAATTGAAGGGTTATTTAGGATTGAAAGAATGATTAAACACAGTTTTATCATCGTAAATGTAATTAAGTTTATTCAGCAACGTAACGCGACAACGGTTGAGGCACAAGTGGTACATAGTTCGAGTATATCTCATAGAGGCGCAACGGCGCCGTGGCGACACAGTCAGCCACACTGTCGGTAATAAGGAGACTGGCGTAGGGCGCCACATTCAACAGAAATCAAGAACAAAAGTTCTTGAAATAAGAACTTTTGGGTACTCAAATCAAGAAGTCTGGGTTCTTAAAATAGGAACCGTAGGAGGCATACAAATATTTCGTCACGAGATGAAGTAGGGGAAGGAGTTTTGAATTTCGTTACGGAGGAGGGAGGGATTAGCCTATCTCTCCATCTCCTTTGCTTTCTGAGATATTTTCCAACAACTAATTTTCGGATTTGAGTGACACATCTTGTTTCATGTCTTCGACTCTGAATTAAGTACCGTGCTGGGTTATCATATTCAGAAGATTTAATGTCTGCTAATCAATGCTCAATAAATTATAACAATGAAGGTAATTTTCCTGGATGTTATTCATTTTTCAAAATCGGTATGTCGTTGGTGTTCCATCATAGATTACAAGAGAGTTTGTTTTTTACCCAATTGAATTCGATGACTTCCCTCTTTCATTATTCGTAATTCATTGAAACTTCTCATCACAATCCCTACTATCTTTTGCGTATCAATTTCATATCTCGAAAGGTTTCAATAGCACTGCGGACTTTACGTCTCACAGTTTCCAAATCTACAGGAATGCCTGCATGGAATTCCTTCATTGCAGCAGTGGTTTGTACAATGAATGACGAAGATCATCAAATTCAATTGGGTGAGAAAAAGTCTCTTGTAATCTGCTTGGAACACCAGCGATGTACCGATTTCGAAAAATGAATAAAATCCGGGAAAATTACCTTCATTTTTATAATTTGTTGAGCATTGATTAGTAGACATTAAATCTTCTGAATATGATAAGTCAGCACAGAACTTAATTCAGAGTCGAAGACATGGAACAAGATATGTTACTCAAATCCGAATATTAGTTTTTGGAGAATATATCGGAAGGAAAAGGGGAATAAACTTTTTTGTAGTGCTCATTCTTCCCTATAAAAAAGGTTTCTTTGCAAGAAATCCATATTTTGTTTCAATACTGAGATAGTGTAAAAAAAACTAATTCGCAACTGAATCTGGAGATAATTTTTCAATGAATATCTCTGAATATACGGTAGATGGAAAAATTTCCATAAAATCTTTTTTGTAGAACGCATTCTGCGGTACAAAAAAGATTTAGTAAAAAACTTATACATCTTCTTTAGATTTCGAGATACTTATGAAAAACTTATTTTTTCGGAGGATAAAATTTTGTTTTTCTCTGCATTTCACCTCTGAGTTTGTGCACCAAAAATGAAAATATGTTTTTGTTAGAAAATTTTCTGAAGTTTACGATGAAGAAACAAAAAAATGAAAAAAAATTTGGGGAACGATCACAAATGGCCGTTTGAGACTGTCTCTTTGAATTTTCTGTGTCAAACTACATAGAT
Source organism: Diachasma alloeum (assembly GCF_001412515.2). NCBI lineage: Eukaryota > Metazoa > Arthropoda > Insecta > Hymenoptera > Braconidae > Diachasma > Diachasma alloeum. The sequence goes on from NW_021681648.1 coordinate 69,558, forward strand.
ATTGTGAGGTAATTTCCCAAGCGCGTCTGCGGGATTCAGACGCGTGGTTCTCCACGAACTTCCAGCGACCTTTTTGGACCCTCTCAAGCCGGAATTAGAACGACGGGAGTAACGAGAGGAGACAAAATGCCAAAAAGAGCGCCAGTCCTTTTAACCGCCAAAGGACAAGGTCACACCATTGAGACGCGTTCCACGACTAGCTCAGATAACCGCGGAGGTGTGTGGGAACAGGCTATAATGAGCGTAACTCAACAGTATGCAAACTTTTGGAAAAGAAACAAAATATATTTTTAATCCATGAGTTAAGTATGATCTATTACTCGTCCATACGAGAGTCAACGTAGGATTTTGTACATGTGTAGGAAAGAACTCCCGTGAGCAAAGACGCTATACAAACCAAAAAAAAATTGTAATTAACTTGGTGATACTAACTAAATAAAAAAAGTAATAATAATAATCTTAGAGATGCGTGGGAGACGCTAAGACGCGAGGATCACCCGTAAGCGACGACGACGCGAAAGCCACGACACGAAAAGTTATCGGGGAAGATCGACATAATAAATGAGTTAAGACTAGTTTTCCCCAAAGAAAAACAAGAAATTAGTAATAATGATCATTTAGTAATCCTCTTAGTAAAATCAACTCATGAGGTAGCTGAAGGCTACAGAGTGCCGCGTCACAAGCAGAATCTAGTACATTCTCAAACGGCCCCAAAATGGGCGCCGGAGTGGATTCACTACTAGTAGTACGCGTGCACTCACAACGAAATTAGACGCTCACTGTGATTTCGCGAAAACACCAGGCAGACTCGTTTGGATCCTCAGTACGGCGACGTCGGAAAAGAAACCCGGAATAATCGGGCACAACACCACAGTACTTTACTTTTTTGTTCGGTCAAATAAGCTCGGAGAGCGAAAGAAACTTAAATTGCGCAGAGCGACTTTAGCTGAACAAATCCCAGCGAAGAGTGTCCGTCGGGACCGTATATCGCCCCGAGGAACCCCTCAATCTCTCCCCCACCCGATCACGTGATGAAGCGCGAAGAATCCAGGTGATTCGACAATTTTGACTTTCGCATTTTTTAAAATGATTCTAATTCCCAATTGCTTAGTCCCAGAAACTGAGACTTGTGCCTCGTGGTCGGTGGATGTGATCCGCATTGAGCGGGGAAGAAGCCAACATAATCCGATCCTCCCTCAATGTTGTAGCATCGGTTTTTTACTGGACGGCCTTGTGCCGCCGATCCATCGGTGAGGTGGCGGGGGTTCGCACGTAGAGGCCTGAGATGCCTGCTGGCGTGCGACGATCGACTTTCGCGTCCTACGTGGTGTGAGTCTCCTAGACTCGGTATGTGCGTGCTCGTCGGTGTGCTGCTCCTCAGCTATAGCGCCGTCTTGTAGCCCTTCCCGATGCTCCGCTCCACTCCCCTCGTCACGAAGCTCACGTAACCCACGGTGAGCACGATCGCCAGAGTTCGAGAAAATGATGGAAAGAAGGTAAATACAATAAATAANACCGTATATCGCCCCGAGGAACCCCTCAATCTCTCCCCCACCCGATCACGTGATGAAGCGCGAAGAATCCAGGTGATTCGACAATTTTGACTTTCGCATTTTTTAAAATGATTCTAATTCCCAATTGCTTAGTCCCAGAAACTGAGACTTGTGCCTCGTGGTCGGTGGATGTGATCCGCATTGAGCGGGGAAGAAGCCAACATAATCCGATCCTCCCTCAATGTTGTAGCATCGGTTTTTTACTGGACGGCCTTGTGCCGCCGATCCATCGGTGAGGTGGCGGGGGTTCGCACGTAGAGGCCTGAGATGCCTGCTGGCGTGCGACGATCGACTTTCGCGTCCTACGTGGTGTGAGTCTCCTAGACTCGGTATGTGCGTGCTCGTCGGTGTGCTGCTCCTCAGCTATAGCGCCGTCTTGTAGCCCTTCCCGATGCTCCGCTCCACTCCCCTCGTCACGAAGCTCACGTAACCCACGGTGAGCACGATCGCCAGAGTTCGAGAAAATGATGGAAAGAAGGTAAATACAATAAATAAAATAAAATAAAATGACAATTGTGGTCCTGGGTCATCCGACTCCTCGCTGGTGTAAGATACTAATTTTTCCCCCCATGATCCGCGGTCAGTTCAGGCGAGGAACAGTATATGATTTTTATCATGTTACAACTGCCCTCCCCCCAGACTGAACCACCGGGGCGAGCGCCTGTGAGTGTAATGTGACGTGCAATAACGTCTCCGACAAACCTAATTTCACCAAGGACCGCGAGGAGCAGGAGCCAGCAGCCAAGAGGACACCAAAAAAAAACTTAAGACAGAAAAAAAACAAAAATAAACAATGATAGCCCAACACCATGGTACCGGATGTCTGGTATGATGGGGACCGAAACAAATTACAAAAAAAAATCACCACGAGGATGCACCGTTCGGACCTGAAATGTCGTCCCTTCGCGGTGTTAATGTCTTGTTTCCCCTACCAAAATAAATTTGAGGCCATCATCCCATGGATTTAATAACTATAATTTTGCAGAGTACATAGGGATATTTGGTACAGACCGCCGCCCTTTTCCGAGCAGTCGCGGTTCCTAATGTCTCTTTACGCTTATGCGCAGATCTTGGGGCGAGCAAGCCTCATCCCTGGTGGCCATTCGATGCCGTAACGCCCAGGGTTGCAGTAAGGGCAGTTGGTGACGTTCATACCCTCCGCCCCGCATCTCCCGCAAAATGTTCCCCGGAAATACGCGCAGTCCGAAGCCCGATGGGAGGGTTCACTGCAGTTGCCGTAGCCCGAACGGGCATCCCATTCCATCCACATGTGAGGACTTCGCTTGATCAGGTTTGCGAGGTCCTGAGCTCGACGATTACGCTCCTCCGCCCTGACATATGGCGGGGGTCTGTAGCGCGCCTGAGTCGAGCATGCCTGCAAGCGTGGAGGGTTGCTCACCACGACGGCCTTCAGCTCCGCCATCATTTTCTCCACTAGCATCTGGAGTTTGGCCACGATAGGCACCACCTCGTCGAACACGTGGTGTTCGTTCTGCAGGCATGGCTTGCACCACCATCTCCTCCAAGATGGCCAAACCCTCCGTGGCCGATTTGGGGCCGGCCAAGGCCCGCTTCACCTTGACCTGCACCATGCTGTAGGAAGGGAATAATGGACCATGACACAAATGAGATGAAATGATGGACACTACGGGTTTCCTAATCTCGTGGCTCACAAGGTCGTCCGAGTCGCGCGCGAGTCGCCCGTCATCCGCGGCTACCACCAGTTTTAAATCTCTAACATGGTGGCATCCCGCCACTCTCCTTTCCTCATCTAATAACTCGTAAACGAAATCGGAGTTAATGTCTTTTATTCGATATAGTTTAGTGCTCCATTTACGCACTAGTTTCGACGTAAAGCCCTTCGGCCCCGAGGATAAGGTTCGGATTTTACACCTAAATAAATCGCCTTCTGAAAATCTTACGTCACGATGATGACGATTGTAATAACGACCTTGTTGCTCGAAAGATTTATCTAGGTTGTCGGTAAGCACACCGACGAGCACGCACACACCGAGTCTAGGAGACTCACACCACGTAGGACGCGAAAGACGATCGTCGCACGCCAGCAGGCATCTCAGGCGCTACGTGCGAACCCCCACCACCTCACCGATGGATCGGCGGCACAAGGCCGTCCAGTAAAAAACCGATGCTACAACATTGAGGGAGCATCGGATTATGTTGGCTTCTGCGCCGCTTAACGCGGATCACATCCACCGACCGCGAGGCGCAAGTCCCAGTTTTCTGGGACTAAGGAATTTGGGATTAGAACCATTTTGAAATGCTAGAATCAAATTGTCGAATCACCTGGATTCTTCGCGCTCCATCACGTGGTCGGGTGGGGGTAGGAGAAATTAAGGGGTTCCTCGGGACGATGTACGGCCCCGAAGAATACTCTTCGCTGGGATTTGTTCAGCTAAAGTCGCTCTGCGCAATTTAAGTTTCTTTCGCTCTTCGAGCTTATTTGACCGAACGAAAAAGTAAAGTACTTTGTGGTGTTGTGCCCGATTGTTCCGGCTTTCTTTTCCGACGTCGCGGTAGTGAGGGTCCAGACGAGTCTGCCTGGTGTTTTCGCGAAATCACGGTGAGCGTCTAATTTCGTTGTGAGTGCACGCGTACTACTAGTAGTGAATCCACTCCGGCGCCCATTTTGGGGCCATTTGAGAATGTACTAGAGTCTACTTGTGACGCGGCACTCTGAAGCCTTCAGCTACCTCATGAGTTGATTTTACTATGAGTATTAGTAATTGATCATTATTACTAATTTCTTTTTTTTTCTTTGGGGAAAACTAGTCTTAACTCATTTATTATGTCGATCTTGCCCAATAACTTTTTGTGTCGTGGCTCTCGCGTCGTCGTCGCTTACGGGTGATCCTCGCGTCTTAGCGTCTCCCACGCATCTCTAAGATTATTATTATTACTTCTTTTATTTAGTTAGCATCACTAAGTTAATTACAATTTTGTTTTTGGTTTGTATAGCGTCTTTGCTCGCGGGAGTCCTCTCCCGCACGTGCACAAAATCTTACGTTGACTCTCGTATGGACGAGTAAAAGATCATACTTAACTNCTTTTATTTAGTTAGCATCACTAAGTTAATTACAATTTTGTTTTTGGTTTGTATAGCGTCTTTGCTCGCGGGAGTCCTCTCCCGCACGTGCACAAAATCTTACGTTGACTCTCGTATGGACGAGTAAAAGATCATACTTAACTCATGGATTGAAAATATATTTTTTTGTTCTCTAAAAGTTTGCATACTGTTGAGTTACGCTTATTGTAGCCTGTTCCCACACGCCTCCGCGGTTATCTGAGCTAGTCGTGGAACACGTCTCAACGGTGTGACCTTGTCCTTTGGCGGTTAAAAGGACTGGGACCCTGTTTGGCATTGTGTCTCCTCTCGTTATTCCCGTCGTTCTAATTCCGGGTTGAGAGAGTCCAAAGGGGTCGCTGGAAGTTCGTGGAGAACCGCGCGTCTGAATCCCGCAGACGCGCCTGGGAAATTACCTCACAACTCTTTGGGCCACAATTGTCATTTTTTTTCTTTTTAAGGAAGAATAATAGGTTTTATTCAATGATAATTGCTTAGAAATTGAAACCATGAACAACACAGACTTTGATGAATTATCTTGTACGAAAAAAATTGGAATCCTTTTCTCCCACTTTTCAGGGGTTCCATTGCCCGTTAAACATTTCCTCCACTCTTTGTTTGCAACTGAATTTCATTACATGCTCCGATAAGTTTCACAAAGCTCACTCGTGTAGTTGGACCTAGTGCATTAAATTGATTTATCTTCGTTCTAATTGCATCTGGATCCATCAACCCACTGTAAACTACGATGTTGAGGAATTGTGTTGCATAATGTAATATGAATACACCACAGTCCGTCGAATTTACTTGCTGCGGGACGTTCAGGTTGTGATACGAGAAGGGAAATATTAGATTGCCCATCAACGATTGGATTTGTTGAGACAGTAACACTTGGTTTATTGTTATGGACCCGAGCGGATGGGTTCAGTTGTAGGGAATATCACTCGCGATAATTAGCAATTAATAAATCTTTATTGAGATTGATTTTAAACGATTATTTAATACTATAATTAACAATTGAAAGTTCGGTATGATACGAAAGGTATCAGGCGAACATAAATACAAAGAAGTTATAAGTATAAAAGTGTCGTCGTATTACTGGCCCAGAGAATCCGAATTCACGAGTATTTATTCACCTCGTATATTCGGATCACTGTCTTTGTCACACCTGCAAGGTGTAACGTACAGTAGGCCAGTAGCCGGAGCGGAATCCGCTGACGCTGCACTCCGGTTACTCACTCACATCGGAATATCGTGGATTTAACCCACGAATATTACGATGTGTGTTTTTATTTCTTAATTCATTTCTCAACGTTTTGTTTCGAATAATACGTGCCACTTTCGTGTCATCATATTATCCGGATCAAAGTGAGAATTTGTATACATCTTTTTGGGGCATAACATCCCTCCCCGCCAGGGAAGAAAATTGCTACCCTTAGTAATTTTCTCTTCTAACCCTATTACATCGATACATTCAATTATTTTTCTCCTTACATTTTATATTATAATTATCAACTATTCTACGGGAAATACGGTGCTCCTTGATCTGCTGTTTCTCTCCTGGGTGCAGGCCAAGGTCTTCGGCACCAGCAGTAAAGGGACAACCCTAGGACAAGGGCGAGTATCACCATTACTGATGTGAAGATCGATGATGGATGTAGTAGAAATTCTTGGTAATCGAATTTCCTTTGGACCTCTCCCAGGTCCTCCTTCTCAGCCTCCAGTTGTATCTGGAGCCCTTCTAGTTCTTTTATGTTTGCGACCACGTTGGTCAGTTGTATATCGGTTAAGTTGAAGATTGGGTGTTGTAATTGGATTGTTGTGACATTATCCAATGTCAGGTTAAGTTTTGGATGCACATGCGTGTCGAGATTGATCTCTTCCGATTTCCGACCTCTGATGGTGAAATCGGATGCAACGATCTCGCAGAAGTCTTCTACTCTTAGAATTCCTGAGTCTTGTAGATTATCTCGTACTTCGTTTTCTCCGCAGGTGATGACTATCCCTTCGGGTTCTGGAGCTACGAAGAACCAATTATTTCCTTTATGCATTTTGATTAATGTGAGGCCCTGAAGTTGTACATGTTTAATGGTGCATGTTTCTGGCATTTTCTTCGGATTCATGAACATCTGTACTTCACAGGGGCTCGTTGTCCTGATCTTTTGTATTGGTAGTGATTCGGTGCATAGATACTGTCCCCTGATCCTCTTACAGCGACTTAATTGTTCTTTTGTCATTGGCACATATTGATGCGTTGCGCTGTATACGACCAGAAGTTCGTTCGTTGCTTCCAAATACGAATGATACTCGTTCGTTTTCCGGACGGGAATGCCATGTGTCAGCATGACGTCGAACGCTTGAAAGTTCACCAGTGGTATTTCCACCATGGTAACAATTTTCATATTGAATACGCTTATACTGACAGTGGATACCTCCTGCAGTTGATACATCCCGCCTATTTCCAATAATCCCGATTACCGACCGTTATGTAACTGTTGCGCCATCCAGGCGCACGTGGCGCTCTGTCCACGTCTCATCTCCGTGCGCCAAGCCGCCATCGTGGCCCATCGAGCGTCAGTATCGATTAACCTGCTCACATGTGACACACGTGAGTGTAACGCAGTTCCTTCTCGCCGCTGAGACGATTATTAGAAGTTTTTTTTTGAGTGTGTGGAAGCAGAGGAATTATAATTAATCGGGAGCCTACCGGAGTGAAAAGACTTTTGAGGGCCCGGAGATTTATATGTGGAGGCTTTGCCGGGGAGCANCCGCAATCTCAGAGCGGATCATGGTTGCTTTTCTTTGAAAATTATCACGATTANGAAATTAGCCAACCCTCGTCCGATATTATTTTTTTTTCTCATGTTGTTCCATTTTTGAGGTTATTTATTTATTTTGATTNATGGTGAGTTTCACGAATATTTTTTTTGTTATTGGGAATCATTTTGTAGTTTTCTCATCTCAGGGTTTTAGGATAATAAATTATTGATTTTGAGCTCTTGCTCTGTGCGGTAGAGCTTAAAGAACGTCCAATAATTGCATTAATCGCCTGGCAGGTTTTGCGAGTTTTGACGCCGCGAGAGATTTCGCATCTGTCTTTCTCTTCCGATGGTAGATTTCATGATTCTCTCTCGCACCCGTAAGGATACTTATGTCATTTAAGCGAGGGAATATTTCGAGAGTTTTACGTTGGGATTTTGGAGTAAAAGCCGTGCAATGTCCGACTTCAAGGGCACTTCTGCGCTAGACGCCTTCTAGAACACCTCGGGCTTTTACCTCTCGGTCTTGCCAGTCGTTATGGCTTAATGAATTCGATGTTTCATTTATTTAAGAACTCTTCGGGATTTCTTGCGTTCCATCGATTTTCTCGGGATATAGTTCTGTTTTCTTTTCGCTCCGATCGTTTTCAATGTTGCGTTCACCGCCTCGGGATGAAATATCCCTGAAAATACGGAGTAATTAGGATTTTTGAGTGCCGACGGCTTGTTAGAATTTATTGATTTTTTTTTGTGCGTTCACCGCCCTCGTTGGAGACATTCTCATGCGGTTTTCACTTCAGGGTCGCGCCTCCGTAGATTCTATGTGCCGCGTCCGTCGTTTTAGCTACCACGTGTTCGTTTATGCTCTCGAGCCCGCGCGTTCCCGAGCATTATGTTGCGATAGATTTTCCATTGTAACTTGCGTCTGAGGCGCCTTAGGAATTTCAGGTTTTCTTTGAAATCCTTACTCTATTACGTTCCATCGTCGGGGATGATTTTTTTTTGCAATCCGGGATTAAGAGTAATTTTTCTTCGTTATTGCGAAATTAGCCAACCCTCGTCCGATATTATTTTTTTTTCTCATGTTGTTCCATTTTTGAGGTTATTTATTTATTTTGATTTAATAGGTTTTCTTTTTTGGGTCTCTCTGCGTACATCGCGTGATATTAATTACGGTGTGATATTATTTTGATATTATGGAATTGTTATTACTAATTTTGATGGATAGATAGATATTTTTCTGTCTCTCCCGCAATCTCAGAGCGGATCATGGTTGCTTTTCTTTGAAAATTATCACGATTATTACTCTTTTGTTGAATTTGTGAGACAAGATAGACCCGTACATTTCAGCATTAAATTTTGGCCTTGCGTGTCTTTTTTTTTAGGATAAGAACCCAGTGACCCGTTCTCCACCTGAACCTACCCCTCTCTCCACAACCGACACCCTGAGCAGCGCAAGCACCCTGTCACCTTTCCCTTGGCCCCTTAGGTTTAAGTTTTGTTGTGTTCGAATTTTTCGTTTCGTTGTACCTTTTTGCTTCGGTCCAATTTCGGTTTGTTGTTTCCGTCGAGACAAAGAACAACTGGCGCCCCTAATCATCGAGTTTCAGTTTTCTGACATTGCCAAGGGAAAAGGGCGAGTTAACGTCCATTTTTATCCCCGGTAAAAATCGGCCACGTTACAAATTATCTCATACCGTTATTTTCACTTACTTAAAGACGGTGGAGAACTCGCACAGTGTATAGTGCCGTTTCTATTGCTCTAGCTAGTCGACAAGGCCCCTGAACAGATAGGAAGTAAATGCTATGTATACGGTTTGGAGCTCCTGCACCTGACAGTCGATGACAATCAATCCAGGGTTACAACGAACATCTCTCCATTCACTCTGGCAGGGGTTCAATACGCCCTATTGCCCGTCATCATTCCTCGTCAGTCAGGAAAATCTGATGGGAGTGGCGGGCTTAAAAGAGGTTATGCGAGAAAACAGAAATACAACTAGGGAAATACTGAGTAGAATTAACCTGGACGAACATTTCATGATACTAGAAGTCATCTACACTGGAGTGGTACGAGATGCTGCAAAGATAAAAAATCTATTGACTGACTCCAGCGGGTTGATATTAGATACAGGAGTGTTCACAGAGAAAGGATTAGTCACTCTTCTCAAAACAGCTAAATTGCCGAAGGGTTTAAGTTTCCCTTTCGAATTGGAAATAGGCGGGATGTATCAACTGCAGGAGGTATCCACTGTCAGTATAAGCGTATTCAATATGAAAATTGTTACCATGGTGGAAATACCACTGGTGAACTTTCAAGCGTTCGACGTCATGCTGACACATGGCATTCCCGTCCGGACAACGAACGAGTATCATTCGTATTTGGAAGCAACGAACGAACTTCTGGTCGTATACAGCGCAACGCATCAATATGTGCCAATGACAAAAGAACAATTAAGTCGCTGTAAGAGGATCAGGGGACAGTATCTATGCACCGAATCACTACCAATACAAAAGATCAGGACAACGAGCCCCTGTGAAGTACAGATGTTCATGAATCCGAAGAAAATGCCAGAAACATGCACCATTAAACATGTACAACTTCAGGGCCTCACATTAATCAAAATGCATAAAGGAAATAATTGGTTCTTCGTAGCTCCAGAACCCGAAGGGATAGTCATCACCTGCGGAGAAAACGAAGTACGAGATAATCTACAAGACTCAGGAATTCTAAGAGTAGAAGACTTCTGCGAGATCGTTGCATCCGATTTCACCATCAGAGGTCGGAAATCGGAAGAGATCAATCTCGACACGCATGTGCATCCAAAACTGAACCTGACATTGGATAATGTCACAACAATCCAATTACAACACCCAATCTTCAACTTAACCGATATACAACTGACCAACGTGGTCGCAAACATAAAAGAACTAGAAGGGCTCCAGATACAACTGGAGGCTGAGAAGGAGGACCTGGGAGAGGTCCAAAGGAAATTCGATTACCAAGAATTTCTACTACATCCATCATCGATCTTCACATCAGTAATGGTGATACTCGCCCTTGTCCTAGGGTTGTCCCTTTACTGCTGGTGCNAAGTGTTACTGTCTCAACAAATCCAATCGTTGATGGGCAATCTAATATTTCCCTTCTCGTATCACAACCTGAACGTCCCGCAGCAAGTAAATTCGACGGACTGTGGTGTATTCATATTACATTATGCAACACAATTCCTCAACATCGTAGTTTACAGTGGGTTGATGGATCCAGATGCAATTAGAACGAAGATAAATCAATTTAATGCACTAGGTCCAACTACACGAGTGAGCTTTGTGAAACTTATCGGAGCATGTAATGAAATTCAGTTGCAAACAAAGAATGGAGGAAATGTTTAACGGGCAATGGAACCCCTGAAAAGTGGGAGAAAAGGATTCCAATTTTTTTCGTACAAGATAATTCATCAAAGTCTGTGTTGTTCATGGTTTCAATTTCTAAGCAATTATCATTGAATAAAACCTATTATTCTTCCTTAAAAAGAAAAAAAATGACAATTGTGGCCCAAAGAGTTGTGAAGTAATTTCCCAAGCGCGTCTGCGGGATTCAGACGCGTGGTTCTCCACGAACTTCCAGCGATCCTTTGGACTCTCTCAACCCGGAATTAGAACGACGGGGATAAACGAGAGGAGACAAAATACCAAACAGGGCGTCAGTCTTTTTAACCGCCAAAGGACAAGGTCATACCGTTGAGACGCGTTCCACGACTAGCTCAAATAACCGCGGAGGCGTGTGGGAACAGGCTACAATGAGCGTAACTCAACAGTATGCAAACTTTTAGAAAACAAGAAAAAATATATTTTTAATCCATGAGTTAAGTATGATCTTTTACTCGTCCATACGAGAGTCAACGTAGGATTTTGTACACGTGCGGGAGAGGACTCCCGCAAGTAAAGACGCTATACAAACCAAAAAAAAATGGAATTAACTTATTGATACTAACTAAATAAAAGAAATAATAATAATAATTTTAGAGATGCGTGGGAGACGCTAAGACGTGAGGATCACCCGCAAGCAACGACGACGCGAGAGCCACACGAATGAAAAAATTGAACAAAGTTCCAAAATCAAAACCGATAAACGGCAACAATATGAATGAAATAATTAATATTCAATAATGAAAATAAAGGAATGAGGCCAACGGCCACTGAGTCCCGCGTCCCGAAGGCAAAAGGCTCGAATTTTAACACTCAAACGGTGTCCAAAATGGCCACCGGAGAAATGAATCGAAAAACTACGCGAGCACTCACAAATTAAATCATGCTCACCATTTGATACGCAAGAAACTCCCGGGTGAACGCGTCTGGACCCTCAGTACGGCAACGTCAGGAAAAGGCCGGAAAATCCAGGCACACCAAAGTAATAATTGTTTTAACAATTTAAAGAAGCTCAAAGAGCATAATAAAACTTTAATTGCACAGAGCGACTTTAGCTGAACAAATCCCAGCGAACAGTGTCCGTCGGGGCCGTATATCGCCCCGAGGAACCTCAAAATCTTTTCTACCCCCACCCCGATCACGCGATGAAGCGCGGAGAATCCCCGTTGTTATATGATTTTAAATTGGGAATTTTAAAATTGTCATAATTCCCAGTTCCTGAGTCCCAAAGATCTGAGACCTGCGCTGCGCGGTCGGTGGATGTGATCCGCATTGAACAGCGCAGAAGCCAACATAATCCGATGCTCCCTCAATGTTGCAGCATGAGTTTTTTACTGGGCGGCCTTGCGCCCCCGATCCATCATTGAGGTGGTGGGGGTTCGCACGTAGAGGCCTGAGATGCCTGGTGGCGTAAGTCGAGCGTCTCTCGCGTCCTTCGTGGTGTGAGTCTCCTAGACTCGGTGTGTGCGTGCTAGTCGGCGTGCTACTCGTCATCTGCTGTGGTGCCGACTTGCAGACATTTCCGATGCTCCGCTCCACTCCGCTCGTCGCGAAGCTCACGTAACCCACGGTGAGCGCGATCGACAGAGTTCGAGAGAATGATGAAAAGGAAGTAAATAATAGAAATAAAAATAAAATAAAATGACAATTATGGCCCTGGGTGATCCGACTCCTCGCTGAAGTAAAAATACTAATTTTCCCCCCATGATCCGCGGTCAGTTCAGGCGAGGAACAGTACATGATTTTTATCATGTTACAACTGCCCCCCCCCCAGACTGAACTACCGGGGCGAGCGCCTGTGAGTGTAATATGACGTACAATGACGTCTCCGATAAACTAAATTTCACAAAGGCCCGCGAGGAGCGGGACCCAGTAGCCATGAAATAAAAAAAAAACCAAGGGTAATTCTGCCATTAAAAAAAACAACCAAAACCGACATATAATGTTAGGGGTTAATAATGAGTGAATGGTATGAGGTTTCTAGGGGAAGTTGGCGCCGTGGCTCATTTGTCGCCCGAGTCGCGTGCGAGTCGCTCGTCATCGGCGGTTAAGACGAGTTTTAAATCTTTAATGTGGTGTCTTCCCGCGATATTCCCCTCCTCATCTACTGGTTCATAAACAAAATCCGAATTAATATCTTTCATACGATAAATTTTCGTGCTCCACGGTTTGCGAGCTGGCGTGGCAACCAATGGGCCTAAAGTACCCTCAAGGGCTCGAGGACCGTGCAGACGAAGACGGAATTGTTCTGTTGGGGAGTTCGTTGAATAGGTGGACCATCTCAACACCCCGAACCCCCCAATGACGCGGAAGGTCCTCCCATAACTAGGCCTCCCTAGCACACGTGCTTAACGTCATCCATGCCACGTAGACAGAAATACGACATGAACAGGAATTCCAAAAAAACAGAAACAGAATGACATATGATCGAAAACGCTTCCTTCTTGACTTGAGTTACGAGTTCACTGCACGACGATAATTGACGCAATGAAATTGTCAATATGACAATCGGGTTCGAGATACGAAAGAATGAAAAATGGAAATAGACTAACTCCAATGAATTCAGATAGTCCATTTTATCCCCTATACCGCGTACTATGACTAGACCCCAATGGTCCCCATCCCGGTCTCCACGGCGCAGACAGACGGACGATATACACTGAGTTTCCCGTTGAGCTTCGTTGAATGAGTGGACAAAATCAACACCCCGAAATCTTAAAAACGCGGGGATCCCTGCGTAACAAAGATTCACTGCAACTATGTGCTGGTCGTCATCTATACCGCGTTCAACCGCGTTGAACTGAACATAATGTTCCATCCCCCGACCTCGAACGGCGCAGACAGGGATACGGCCAGGACGGAATTCCCAGTCAGAACTACCGCGAATGAGTGTATTAAATCACACTCCGGTGCTCCGAGGAAACGACAAAGTCGCGAAATAAGGATACTAACCGCTGACAGACAACTGCAGAGGATCGGCTAGTATTGACCGAAAATTACTTAATATAATTATGGAACAAAAATTTTAATTTTTCTTCTGTGCACCGCGTCACTAGGACTCGACTCGTAAGTCTGACCTCTCGGCCACAATTGGCACAGTCAGAAGTGCAAGTATAACCTGGAATTCCATTGTCAGTTCTCCACGAGGAGTGGAATATCAACACTCGGAACATTTCTCCCACGGAACGCCCATAAATTAGGAATACGTCCAATTATCACGGGATGGAATCCAATTGAATTCCTCATAAAATGAGTATAAGAAGACTGAGAATTCTTAGGAGAAAATTCGTTACCTCGGAAACCGAATTATGTCGCCAAAAAAAAAATTTATGGGGGTGAGATTTACAACCCTAACACGCGAGATGGAAGTGATGACGCGTAGAAGTCTGTCCTCAAGCCATTGCGAAGTTCTCGGATGCCAACTCAGCGAGTCCCTGACAACCTTCCGACACAATCCTTAAGCGACCCCCCGCTATCTCTCGACAACCCCCTCAACGTACCGAATTGACTCATAGAAAATTGGGAAACACAAAAAAAAATAACACTGATACGCGTTCTAGAAGCGACGACGCCGACTAGTCTGTCCTCAGACAATCGCCCTGTCCTCAGTTGCCAGCTCAGCCAGTCCCTGACAACTTTTCAACACGATTCTAAGTGGCTACCGCTACCGTCCTCAACTATCCCATGCACCGGGGGTCGTTTTTCGTGATTCCGCACGACAACAAAATTTATTAGTGGTTAGCGATAACGCATCAAAGACCACTGGCATCCATGCAAAAACTGAACCGGAGAAACTCCTACGCAGTTAATTTACGCGTCGGGTGAGTGAAATTATGACCGTCAATTGCTCTGTTTAATAACTAATCCGGGAGACCCAATAAGAACTCAGCTCTAGTCCAGATGCTAAGACGAAGTACTTTTGGGGCGAGAGCGTGCACACTCATGCGTCCCGATCATTAATGAGAACTGGACCCTAAAAGTAATTTCAACCGTTCCCTACGTAAACAATTTTCATAACCACTCTAATCCCGAAATTTTTGCGCAATATTCTCTACTCTCAATCTCGCGTGCGCTCTATCATTTCGAAATCCGGGGAATGTCCCAATGGACTTGACGAAATTGATTTATTGGAACCCAATTGACAAAACTAATGTTTTCGGACTGGGGCTCAAACCCACTAACAATTGGATGACAGAAGCGACGGAATTATGAAGCGTGATAAACGCAAGTAATATTGCCGAGTAAACTTGACCCCTACCGGCCAATTACTCCGACTTTAGAGGGAGAAATGCGACGAGAAAATTGAGGTAATATGAACTACCCTAACCAATACCGAAAATCCAATGCTTTCGGATTTACTTCGCATTTTCGCGTTCCTAACGACAAAAGTCATGTGTTGTTTTCCCCCGAAAATCCTACAGTGGGGTACTCTTCGAACACATAAATAATTTTCGCGCAGTACTAGCTACTCATTAATCTCCGACTGTAACGGCGGTATAAAACAAATGACCCCTCGCACATGACGTTAAACGGGGTACTGCTAATTACAGCTCGACCATTGACAAAAATTGAATTCAAAATGAATAATGATAATCCACGCGCGGCTAAAACCCCTTAAATATGGAGCGCGAACCGATCACGCGGCACACTTGATACTTTAAGATGCCAGATTGACTAATCGAATTCTGGTGAGGTTATCTCAAGTGGGTCTTCAAAATACGGTCGTTATCCGCGACTACAGATTTATTTGAAGATGCTGAGTCCTGGGAGGGTGATCAATCCTCTTAATCCATCGCTCGGCAACTATTGTAACGATTTCATTGGGACGACAACGCGAAGCGACTGACTTCCGAAATCAGCTGGTTATAATGGAATTTCGACTAAACTCGCTGGCAATAAAATTGTCAATTTTATGAATTATAATAATGATGACGTAAACGTCTTAATGCCTTGAATGGAAGAGACCGGGGACACCGAAAACGGAAGTTAAACCCACGCGAAATAACATTGCGGGGAACTGCAAAATGCTACTCCGGCTCTGAATTTCCCAACAAACTCAATCAATGGTGGAAAAGAGAATTACCAACTAAAATTATTCAGAAACCGAAGACAACGAAAAATATGAAAGAAACTCAAAGCACTGGCGAAATAACTCATCGTGAATTTAAGAAATACTAAGTAATTTAAGTGGAAATTTTCCTTACAATCGATGTTCTGAGAGTAATAGGGAGCAACTCTTACGCAAGCTCCACGCGGTCAGGTGACCCCGGGCAAAGGGAATACACGGCTGGATATACTACTCGCGCAGCACGGATTGTTACACCCTCTGTACCCACCGCATAGCCCCAAACCAAAGCCACTGGCCCGATCGCAGTCCTCGGGCGGAATCAAAAGCTCTGCGCAGACAAAAACCGTTTAATCCTTTCCATC
This sequence comes from Diachasma alloeum, assembly GCF_001412515.2. Lineage (NCBI taxonomy): Eukaryota > Metazoa > Arthropoda > Insecta > Hymenoptera > Braconidae > Diachasma > Diachasma alloeum. Next base: position 85,808 of record NW_021681648.1, read on the forward strand.
TTACTCTCACCCTTCGTGAACTCGAGCTGAATTTACTGAACTGACGATGTTCCGACATCTCAATCGCGCTTAATGACCGCGACGTCAACGTCAACCATTCGGAAACAAATCTCAACTCCGCTCTTATGCGAGTGCCCTACGATAGCAAGAAAAACGCGGGGATGCGCGAGATCCGTTGTACGGACATTTTTCGTAATTTTTGTTCAGAGATCCATCCTAATTGTTAAGGCACGCGACAGTAACTCCAATGGATTAGATTATTCACTTGAAACTAACTCTTCATAAGACTAATCGCGATAATTATAATGGCAAATGCCCATAAACCAATAAACCCTACTAAAGAAAACTAAAGAATTCGAACGGGAATAATCATAAACAAAAAATCCCAAGAAATCGAACAACTATTACTTACTTCCATAATTCCCTGAAAGGGACTTCTCCTAAGGAGAAAAGGACTCAAAACCCCCCAAAACAAAAAATCAAAACACAAAAAAAATTAATTAATAATGAAAATACTTGCATAAAAAATAATTTCCCTAATTCGCAATATAGCGCGCGAGGTCAATTACTCCGCTCGGAAATATGAGATATCCGAGAGTGCAGTCGCACTCAAACAGCTGATAGTGGCCGATCGATAGTTCCCCACTACGCCGACGTGTCCCACTAAACGCGTGAAGCGAGAGCGGCCCGTAGAAATTGTGCGAGACAGACTTCCGATACGGACCGTTCAGTGTTTCCTCGATTCTCCGCACGACATTCCAGCGCGAAGTAAACAAACCCGAAAATAGAGGCGAAATAAAATGGGTCGATACACCCGAATAAAAGACGAGTGTTAAACTAGAGGCCGAGGAATATTAATCTCCAAATAATTTAATTTAGCGCGAATAACTCACCCGATGAAATTAAATCACGAGAAATTTCGCAATATTCGCAATTCCGCACTACATGTTCACAATTTCGCAATTTCGCAATATTCTTGCCGCTGTCAATTGGCTCATGTGAACTGTATGCTCTGATGGATCCCGGAGCTACAAAGTCATGTCTTAGACACTTACCCGACTCGTGGATTAAAGATCTCAAGTTAAAGATTAAACCACCCGCGTCACCCATCGTTGCGATGGCTAACGGGCACGCGGAAACGGTAGCGGGGGATGTGTTAGTCCCAATCACGATTAAGGGAATTACACGCATAGTAGAATTTCAGGTAACCCCTGGTTTGAATAGACCCGTGTTGTTAGGAATGGACTTTGTCCGTATTTTCGGTTTTGGCTTCGATGGTAGAGCAAATGAGTGGTGGATAGGCGGTGACGATCGTCAATTCCCGATTGAAACTCGCCATTTTCCGTGAGACTTTTTCACCATGACGATAGGATTATTCCAGGCACTCTCAGATGGGCGAATAACTCCAGCCTCCACGAGTGCTTTTACTTGCCGCACGAGTTCCTGTTGTATAATTGGGGACACAGGGTAACCTTTTAACCTGAATGGTGTATGGTCACGCGGCCCTATGATTTTATGAGACGTTAAATTCGTGAATTTAATTTTTCCACGCGGTGGGGGTACTAACCGATGCACGAGTTTATCTATTACTTCGCGTTCAGTCTCATTTGCTTGCATTAATCCACAAATCTCATTTGCTTCGGTAAAATCACGAGTTTCAATCGGGAATTGACGATCGTCACCGTCTATCCACCACTCATTTGCTCTACCATCGAAGCCAAAACCGAAAATACGAACAAAGTCCATTCCTAACAACACGGGTTTATTCAAACCAGGGGTTACCTGAAATTCTACTGTGTGTGTAATTCTCTTAATCGTGACTGGGACTAACACATCCCCCGCTACCATTTCCGCGTGCCCGTTAATCATTGCAACGATCGGCGACGCGGGTGGTTTAATCTTTAACTTGAGATCTTTAATCCACGAGTCGGGTAAGTTTCTAAGACATGACTTTGTAGCTCCGGGATCCATCAGAGCATACAGTTCATATGAGCCAATTGACAGCGGCAAGAATATTCGCGCCCCTAGCGGTTTTTCCGCGGTATGACTCGAAGTCGCTGCGAAACTTTCCTCCCCATGTGACGTTGTGGGTGCACCTGCAACCTCACTTTCCCTAGATTCGCGTTTTATCGTGGAATTAGTTTCCGAATCGGTGATCAGCCGCTCGGAATTCTCGCGATACAAACGTTCATACGTAGGTGGAAATTCAGTCTCGTCATTATCGAGTATTACTGCGGTACCGTGGTTCAGTTTACGACTCGAACTTGGATTTTTACTCTTAGACAATGATATAGAATTGTTGGGGATCACGTCAGACAGCGTGATGTCCCAGCTTGGATCATTGAAACGTGCCTCACGATTCCTAGTGTTGGAAGAAAGCCGCGTTCCGCGGTTATTATGAACCGTGATAGTCGAAAAATCCGTTTCGTTCTCAGACACCTTATCATGGGACATAGCCAAAGTCGATTTAGGGGATTGACGGTCTGAAACGCGCGGTTTAGGAGTATGTTGGATCCTTGGAATCTTGGGAGACAGCGCGGGACCCTTTATTGCTGCGCTCCCTTTGCGTTTTCTCCTGCCGTTTGTTTTAGTGGGTGATTTTTACAATCAGGTGATTTGACACCTCTTGTCCCACACACATAGCAAAAGATTTCGGTCTGCGGGTGCTTACAGTTCGCGCGTTTGTGACCGTTCTTCAGGCAATTATGGCAGAAATCCGTCGACTTAGATGATGTCAACGTCGCTGGTGGTGTGCCAGCTTGAGGGGTTTTAGCTGGGGACGTCCGTCCGGCAGCTGAAAAATTGTTTTTGGGCTTTGCAGCTTTTGTCGCTGCTGAGTATGACCGTGCTGGTGAAGCAGGAGGCTGAATCGCGGCAGCTTGAGTAGCAGCAGGGGCTTTTTGAGTGGAAGGCCTCCGAGACTGACTTTTCTGCTCGGATTTGTTCGCATCTGAATTTACTTTTGCGGGCTTTTGTGGCCCGGTTCCCCCACTGACTTCATTAATCTGTTCCACAACCGCTTTACTCCCTTTCTTCGTGTAACGCGACGGAACATACCCGCAATGTGGGTAAATGGTCTCGTGTGCGTCCGGAGGAGGTTTTAGCGGAGTGCGACTGTGCCTCCAGTCGAAATCTAGCACCAGATTCTCCAGTTCGTCAAACGTCGTGAAATCATTGCGGTGAATCCTCGGATGATACTCCGGCCGTAATTGGTTGTAAGCGATATGAAGACGGGCTGCTTCCGAGAAATTTGTATTATTCGATAAGCCCCACATTAAACGAACTGCGTCCAAATAATCTACCCCGCGTTCGAGAGGCCCCTGCGTCCTGTTCACGATGTCGACAATAGCTCGACAACGCGTATCCATGGGGCTGGAGAAGCGACTCAAAAGCGCGGAACGTAATTGTTCAAAAGTTCTGAACCGATCGCGGCGGTCTTCTCACCAATTATATGCGACCCCTTTAAGGATTGTGGGCAGAACTTGAAATAATTCACCGTCAGGAATACCACAGGTTTCCTGACGCACTCTCAACTGACGAATAAACTCGTCGATACTCTCATGCGGTAATCCTGAGAAACTCAGTTTCCAACCCAAGACTCGATCAAATATGGCCGCGTTATAACGTTCGCCTTGTCGACCAGGAGACAGATTGTCCAGTCGGGCATCTGAGGCGATAGGACTTGGATAGAATTGGCCATTCATCCAAAAACCTGTGATTGGGGAAGGTACATGCCGGTCAATCCCCGCTAGCATCGTAGGTGCCTGAGAATGACTAGGGGTCGACATCGTAGGCCTTGGAGGCCCTTGACTTTCGTCCGCGAAATGAATGCGCTGATGGCGCTGATTTCTTGTATGAGCGTCAATAATGGACGCGAGTTGATCAAGGATCGATGCTTCATGATTTGGATTTGAGAAACTGGTGGTTACGGTGGTGTTGCCCTCCGCTTGACCATACCAAGTGCGGGGAATGGCCCCGGACCCCTGATAATACTGAGGCCCCTCGTACCGATTCGAATTTGTCATCCCATGGCCGCCCATTCTCGGGAGTGGTGCTTGGGATCTAGAGGTGTCTCTTCCCGGGGTATTAGTTGGTACTTCCGAGAGGACTGGGTCTGGATAACCTTGATTCCGATAGTACGACCCGCGGGTATCTCGTGGAGTTTGGTTCAGATTCTGCTGAACCGAAAATTGGGGTAAATCACCTGCCCCAAACCCCCTATTATTTTGAGGTGAGCTTGTGTGTTGAGGTATCCCCGATGGACGTGAGCTACGGCTCACGTTCTCAAACATGGACTACCTGTTGTGGAATACACTGTCCGCAGCGGTTGACATGAGAGTGGTCGTAGTCGACGTAGGTTGCACTGAGGATCGTGCGACCCTGTGCTGAAGAATCGCGGGGTCAATGCGTGAGAGATCTGGTAAGGGTTGCTGGAGCTCTTCATTACGAACTGCGTCCGGCCCCGCGGCATTAGCACCCTCGAAATCGAATTCGTCGAGGTTGAGATCACTCAACCCCTCAATGTAATCGTCGGCCAGAGACCATGGTACTCCATCGTACTTCATGCGAAATAATGCGCGAAGCGCTCTGTCGACTAGCACGTCATACAATCCTACTGGACTACCGCCGACGGATGGCACGAAAGCGCGAAGTCGCGTGATGTCCATCGAACGGAGGTAACGCCTCACTTTTGTACGTTCGTCCATGTTTATTCAATGTGAAATTTTTAGATTAACGCTAAAAACTGAAGTACGCAAAGGGAGGACTCAATTCCCAAACAAATCTAAGCTTGGTTATCCGGAGCAAAACCACTTTAATTAACCCTTGCAACGGGAAAAACAAATATAATGATCTTTGCAAAAGCAAAAAAAAAACAAATGTTTAATAACAGAAATAAATTCGAACAAAATTTTAATTCAAGTCTGAACATAAACGAGAAAAAAAAATTAATTCAGTCCTCGGAAGAGAAACAAAAACAATTCAGGTGAAGTAAACTAATTTTTGTGCGAAAAAGCAAAGGAAACAAATTACTCCCTTCCACCCAAAACAATTTTTGCAAAAGCAAAAAAAAATCACCTTTACAAAAGGAACAAAAGATCTACAAAAAAAAAATTTTTGCAAAAGAGAGAAAAAATAATGGAAAAAAAAAAAATTTGGAAAAAGAAAAAAAATTAATCTTTGCAAACAAAAAAAAATTAATTTTCGTACGTACAAAAAAAAATAATTGAAAAAAATTAATTTGTGCAAAATTAATCTTTGCAAAAAAAATTGAAAAAAAATAATTTTTGCCAAAAAAAAAAATATAATTTTGCAAAAGGAAAGAAAAACAAACAAGGAAAACAACATAATTCTCCCCCCAAAAGATGATTTTTGCAAAAGCAAAAAAAAAATCTGTGCAAACAAAAACAAAATCTAAAAAAAAAATCTTTTGCAAAACGGAAAAATAATTTTTAAAAAAATGATAATTTTGGAAAAACAAAATAATTTTTGCAAAAACAAAAAGAAAATTTGCAAAAAGGACAAAAAAAAATTAACTGAAGGGGAACTTAGCAGAGAAACAAAATTGGCAGAAACTAACTTCTTACACGAAAGAATTATATGGGCAGTATTCCATCCGGCGGGACTAATATGACCAGAGGTCAATGACTCCGCGTGAATACCCGTGAAGCCCGAGAGTGCATGAGCACTCGAACAGCTGATACGGCGCGATCTATACTCCCCACTATTCTCACCAGTCCCACTGAACGCGTGAAGCGAGAGCGGCCCGTAGAAATTGTGCGAGAGAGACTTCCGATACCGAGCGTTCAGTGTTTGCTCGATTCTCCGCACGACATTCCAGCGCGAAGTAAACAAACCCGAAAATAAGAGGCGAAATAAAATGGGTCGATACACCTGAATACAAGACGAGTGTTAAACTCGAGGCCGAGGAATTTTAATCCCGAAACAATTTAATTCAACGCGAGTAACTTGCCCGATGAAATTAAACCACGAGAAATTTCAGTTCGAATAACGCGTGAATTTAATATAATTTATTTTCCGAATTAAAATTTCCGATAAAGTAAAACCAAATAATTTTCAATTATTGAAAGATTAAAAAAAATGAATCAATTTTGTTATCCCGTGGATTTGCCCGAAGGCCCCACGTTGGGCGCCAAAAAGTTGTGAGGTAATTTCCCAAGCGCGTCTGCGGGATTCAGACGCGTGGTTCTCCACCAACTTCCAGCGACCCCTTTGGACCTACTCAACCCGGAATTAGAACGGCGGGAATAACGAGAGGAGACAAAATGCCAAAATGGGCGCCAGTCCTTTTAACCGCCAAAGGACAAGGTTACACCGTTGAGACGCGTTCCACGACTAGCTCAGATAACCGCGGAGGCGTGTGGGAACAGGCTACAATGAGTGTAACTATATATATATATTAATATAATATTTTTAATCCATGAGTTAAGTATGATCTTTTACTCGTCCATACGAGAGTCAAAGTAGGATTTTGTACACGTGCGGGAGAGGACTCCCGCGAGCAAAGACGCTATACAAACCAAAAAAATGTAATTAACTTAGTGATACTAACTAAATAAAAGAAATAATAATAATAATTTTAGAGACGCGTGGAAGACCCTAAGACGCGAGGATCACCCGTAAGTGACGACGACGCGAGAGTCACGACACGAAAAGTTATTGGGGAAGATCGACATAATAAATGAGTTAAGACCAGTTTTCCCCGAAGAAAAAAAAGAAATTAGTAATAAGGATCAATTAGTAATACTTATTGTAAAATCGACTCATGAGGTAGCTGAAGGCTACAGAGTGCCGCGTCACAAGCAGACTCTAGTACATTCTCAAATGGCCCCAAAATGGGCGCCGGGGTGGATTCACTACTAGTAGTACGCGTGCACTCACAACGAAATTAGACGCTCACCGTGATTTCGCGAATACACCAGGCAGACTCGTCTGGACCCTCAGTACGGCGATATCAGAAAAGAAAGTCGCAATAATCGGGCACAACACCACAAAGTACTTTACTCTTTTGTGCGGTCAAATAAGCTTGGAGAGCGAAAGAAACTTAAATTGCGGAAAGCGATTTTAGCTGAACAAATCCCAGCGAAGAGTGTCCGTCGGTGCCATACATCGCCCCGAGGAACCCCTCAATCTCTCCTACCTCCACCCGACCACGTGACCAAGCGCGAAGTATCCAGGTGTTTCGACAATTTTGACTTTCGCATTTTTTAAACTGGTTTTAATTCCCAATCCCTTAGTCCCAGAAACTGAGACTTGCGCCTCGCGGTCGGTGGATGTGATCCGCGTTGAGCGGCGTAGAAGCCAACATAATCCGATGCTCCCTCAATGTTGTAGCATCGGTTTTTTACTGGACGGACTTGTGCCGCCGATCCATCGGTGAGGTGGTAGGGGTTCGCACGTAGAGGCCTGAGATGCCTGCTGGCGTGCGACGATCGACTTTCGCGTCCTACGTGGTGTAATTCTCCTAGACTCGGTGTGTGCGTGCTCGTCGGTGTGCTGCTCCTCAGCTATAGCCCCGTCTTGTAGCCCTTCCCGATGCTCCGCTCCACTCCCCTCGTCACGAAGCTCACGTAACCCACGGTGAGCGCGATCGCCAGAGTTCGAGAGAATGATGGAAAGAAGGTAAATAAAATAAATAAAATTAAATTAAATGACAATGGTGGCCCTGGGTGATCCGACTCCTCGCTGGGGTAAGATACCAATTTTTCCCCCCATGATCCGCGGTCAGTTCAGGCGAGGAACAGTACATGATTTTTATCATGTTACAATATATAAAAAACAATATTGTTTTCGAAATGCTTAGAAAATTTCCAAGGAAATCTACGGGTTAAAAATTTTTCTTTATCGATCTTAGTGGCTCGTAGCTGGAAATGAAAAAAAATGTTACAAGAAAACAAAATTCAAACTTCAATATCTCTGCCAAAAATTGAGTTAGAGAGCTCCTGTTCCACTCATTTTTCTTCTTTTGGACTTTGAAAATGGAAAAAAAAGTTTCAAAATTTTAAGGCAATATTTCATATTCAGAATTGGCGGATTCGCTCATAAAAAAGTTCTTATGAAACATTCCTGATTTTTTAGTAATTCCATACTATTCACTAAATTTTCGATTTCCGTTTCGCCGTTATGCATAATTTTATTCAAATTTCTGAAAAAAAATCATGAAGAAAGTCAAGAAACAATGACTGAACACAGAAAAATGGTCAGGTTACATCTAGAGAGTCGATTTTTCAGCATAAATGATAACGCAAAAAAAATACTGAAGATTGGATAAGTTGACCGATCAGTTAGCGGCACGAGGTATGCGTCAAGTCAGAAATGGTCAGAAAACGGTAAATTTACGACTGACTTGACGCATGTCAAAAATTGTCGTCATTTTGTATCTCTACTTTTGACCCTTTTTTTATGACCCTTAAAATAAGGGTCCATTGCATTCTCTTCATATTCCCGACGCTTCGATTTTGACCCTCAAAATTGCTGACCCTAAAAATGTTGAAACGTCGAACTTTTACCCTAATTTTTTCTGACACTTGAAATGCGGGCCCTTTGCAGATCCTTCACGTTTCTGACCCTTAGATTTTGACCCTTGAAATTACTGACCCTAAAAATATTGAAACGTCGAAATTTTGACTCTTACGTTGCGGGCCAGAAAGTATTTGACCCAACTATCTACTCTCTAGAAATTGTAGACAGTAGAGAGAGAGTTGTCCGCACCAAGCATCCGAGCCCAACTATCTACTCTCTAGAAACTTTAGAGTAGAGAGTTGGCCCCACCAAATATCCGATACCAACTCTCTACTCTAAAAAATGAGGAGAGTAGAGAGTTGCCCTCATTTTAAGGTTCAGAAAAAATGAAGGTCAAAAGTTCGACTTTCCAACATTTGTAGAGTCAGCAATTTTGAGGGTCAGAACCTAATGGTCAGGAACATGAAGGGTCTGCAAAGGATCATCTTAAGGATCAGAAACAGTAGGGGTCAAAGTTCGACGTTCCAACATTTTTAGGGTCAGCAATTTTAAGAGTCAAAATCTAAGGGTTAAGAACATGAAGGGCCTGCAAAGAACCTTTAATTAAACGCTCAGAAAAAGTCAAGGTCAAAAGTTCGACATTCCAACATTTTTAGGGTCAGCAATTTCAAGGGCCAGGAACATGAAGGGTCTGCAAAGGATTTTCATTTTAATCGTCAAAAAAAATAAGGGTCAAAAGTTTGTCGTTGCAACATTTTTTAGGGTCAGCAATTTTTAAGGGTCAAAATGTAAGAGTCAGGAACATGAAGAGTGTGCGAATAGCCCTCATTTTAAGTGTCAAAAGTTCGACATCAAAACATTGCTAGGGTCAGCAATTTTAACGGTCAAAATTTAAGGGTCGAAAACATGAAGGGTCTGCTACGGACCCTGATTTTAAGGGTCAGAAAAAATAACGGTCAAAGGTTTGACGTACCACCATTTTTAGGGTCAGCAATTTTAAGGGTCAGAAACATGAAGTTTCTGCAAAGGCCCCTCATTTTAAGGGTTAAAAAATGAGGGTCAAAAGTTCGTCGTTGCAACATATGTCAGGATCAGCAATTTTAAGGATCAGGAACATGAAGGGCAAAAGACCTTCATCTTAAGAGTCAGACAAAATAAGGGTCAAAAGTGCGACTGTTCAACATTTTTAGGATCAACAATTTTAAGGGTCAAGAACATGAAGCGTCTGCAAAGGACCTTCATTTTAACGTTCAGACAAAATGAGGGTCAAAAGTGCGACTGTTCAACATTTTTAGGGTCAGGAACATGAAGTGTCTGAGCAATTTTTCAGGGTCATGAAGGGTCTACAAAAGACCCTCATTTTAAGGGTCAGAAAAAATGAGGGTCAAAAGTTCGAGGTTCCACCATTTTTAGGGTCAGCAATTTTAAGGGTCACAATCTAAGGGTCATGAACATGAAGGGTCTCATTTTAAGGGTCAGAAAATTTCATCTCGCCCTTCAACAAAAAGAGATATGATTTTGCTCTCAATCGATGGAAAATTCATTGCCGAATCGATAGAGCGCAATATCATCTCTTTACGTCAATCCGCAGATGAGAAAATTCGTCGCGGGACAGGAGAAAAAATGACAGCCGTGTGGAATCGAGAACCGCTAGTGATCCCCCTTCTCCTCGCCAACGGCAGAACAGTGGTGAGCCTGCGAGCTCAACTGCTGCGCTCACCACTACACCCCACAGCCGACACACTGACACGAGCCTCTCTAACCCTGCTCTCTGATTGGCCAAACATTATTCATTAATATCTTTTGAATGAAGCTAGGGATCGAAAAACTTCATTGGACTTTTCGATCCAGAATTCAACCCGCAACTGTCCATTTCACGGAATACCTCCACTTTTGGGGCACCCGGTATAAATCGCTTATGAGCTTTTCAGTGGTGTAACTGTTGTGTTATTTAGATTCACAATGCTGAAGATACGCGCATAGCAATGGTTTGATATTCACATTCTTGCGACTCACATCATAAAGTGAGTTTTTGTTTACGACGTTGGCAGCGTCGGTCCAACTGAGCCTAACGTCGAACGTTGGAGTGTTGCCACCAGTGCGTTTAAACGTGTGTTGTGATGTTGTTATGGACCACCATGGAGAATAGGCCTCTATTCTCCATGTGGATAACTACGGGCCTATTTTTTTCTCCCTTTGAATCACTCATTTGAGTAAACCGAAAAATCAACTCTGTGTTCTATTTTTTTTCTTTCGTCGAAAATTCAGATTTCTTCTCGTAATATCTATATCCGGATCTCGGAGATAAAGATAGTTTGTGAGGTTATGGTTCATGTTTGGAAACTGACAGAAATGCTATTTATCGAATATTGTGTAATCAAGTGTTAAATATTCGTGGATAGTTGAAATTGAAATGAAAATTTTTTTCTTTGAGGGATAACAGAAAGTGTTCCCAATTCCGTGGGAAAAATCTTATAAATTAGGTTACGGTGAGATACGAAGAACACGAAAACAATTTTGTGATTATTTAAAAAAATTAGTAATATCTTCAACGAAAAAAAAAGTGGGAAATTGCTTTTGTCTTCGTATTCTATAGTTATTTGTGCTAATTAATTAGCAATATGCTTCCGAATGGTCATTTTGCATATAACTTTCTTCCATCGTATATAATCCATTGTTCATGTTATTTTAATAAATTGAGTGATATTTCTTTTTTTTACAAATTGTGTTAGATTTTCAACTTAATTGAATATTATCATTATCATTATTCTTATTACCACTTTCTTCCATACAACCGATTACCTTTTTTACGGTTCCATCACTCAGTTTTTTTTTCAACTAATAATTGAGTTGCTTAGAACTCGTTCGAATGTGTTGTCTTTTGTGATGCTCGATTCTTTCCAAATTATAAAATGTAAAATATATATTTATGCCACTCATTTATTTAATTCAAGTGAAGTTGAAATATTTTTCGTGAATGATAATTCAATCAATTTGCGCCTTTTTCTGTGGAAATTATGGAAAATCAACAAACTTTTGTATACTATAAGAATAATTTTTAAAATTCATGTATAAAGCAAATGAAAGAATGAAGCTATCTATCATATCTTGAAATTTCAATACAATCTTATACCTTTTTCATGCATAATCTACTGAATTTGAAATATCACATTTGAAGAAACCGTCAAAAAGCTCACTTTCAGGGAAATACTTAAAAAATTCGAAATTTCCAAAAAAATCATCACAAAAACCAAATGGACAGATATAGCTATCGTAATTATCCTGTAACTTCGACTTAGTGGCATTGAAACAGATATTTTAAGCTGTAATTGAATTCATTTGAAATATGATATCTAAATAAATATCCGTAGTCCTTATTTTCAAAAAATGAAAATTTTTAGCAAATTTTCAGATAAATCAAAATAACGATTATTACTGTCCCCTTCATCTTCGAATTCTGTCAAAAGGACATTCTAAAGAAATTTTTAAGCCATCGTTCCATGTATTCAGAACTTTTTTTGTTTTTGAGTCATTCTGGGACAACCGATGGTTGAAAAAAATTAAAAATTAAAAAAATTAATAAATTAATTGAATTTTAATTAACATCGATGTATAGTCCTCAACAATACCTAGTTGTTGGGGAAAAAAAATTAATTCCATGGATTCATTAGCGCACAATTGAAGAAAAAACTGCGCCAAGAAAAGTTTTGTTTGGTTCTCGCTGAACAGTCAAAAAATTTTAAAAGTACAAAGAAATGAAAAAGGAAGCCAAGGCAGGAATGTTGAATGAGTGGTCATAGTACACAATCAGATTTTTATAAGAAGAATAGTTCTCAATCAAATAAGGATTTTAAAAAATTCTCCATGAAATAAAAATCAGTAGGAGCAGGACCAAAGTTCTTGGCGCGGAGTTTTTCAATTCAACGTCTATATCCATCTAATCCTCCATCTTTTAAACCGCGCCAAAGACGCTGGTTCCGCTCCTACTGATTTTTTATTTCATGGAGATTCACATTATAAAGTCGGGGAATCAAGTTACAATGTTGGCAGCGTCTGTCCAACTGAGCCTCACATCCAACGTCGAAGTGTTGCCACCAGTGAATTTAAATGTGGTTTGAGATGTTCTGGAGAATCATGGGACAGGTTTTATTCTCACTTCAAATTATTTATTAGAGTAAAACGAAAAATTAATTCAGTGTTTTATTTTTTTTTTTCTTCGAGTGATAACAGTTTTCAGTTTCGAGGGGACAATGGTCTGAATTAGGGTACGGTGAGATGCGAAGAGCAAGAAGACACTTTTGTAATTATTTCAACAACCCTAGTGATATCTTTAAAATAAAAAGCAAAAACACATGTTTTTATAAAAGTATCTATCAAGTCAACATTTTTACAAAATTTACGAAGGGAAATTAATCCATCTCAAAAAAAAATATAATCCGCATAAAAATCAAATAAAAAATTGAATGGAAGAAACAAACTAAGTCTAAAATCTGAAAAAATTATCAACAGTCGGTAAAAACAATGAATCTGGAGTAGAGCTGTTTGTTTTCCTTCAATTAACAATTGAAAGGATGTTCTATCTTGTAAAAAAACAAATGAGTTGAATTGAAAAGAACAACTTCCTTATGATATGAAAATAATTCTGTTTATTTTGAAAAAATTAGTGAAATCTCCCCAAAAAACAAAAACAAATGTTTTTGTAAAAAAACTGCGCCAAGAAAAAGTTTTGTTTGGTTTTTACTGGAAAAATGAAATTTTTGAAAAATAGAAAGAAATAAAAGCGAAACCAAGTTAGGAATGTCAAATAAATGGGTATGGGACACGATCAGATTTCTATAAGAAAAATAGTTCTGTTACGTCATAACGACGTACAAAAATTATTATTAATTCCAACTTTTGGAAATAATAATAATTTCGGAATAAGAAAATATCATATTTAAATACCAATGGAATCATACGATTCCAATGTTACATAAACCGATCGTCTTCCATCCGGTAAGACGATGGAAAAATTAATTTAAGATGTGATTCATACCACACGGGTGGTATGAACCCGCGTTGCCGAGGGCCTTATCGCCCTGGTTTCGGGTTGCTATTGCGAGGCAGTCCACCTCGTAACAGTTCCACCATTGTCCAATACCTCCCTCCCCTCACCTCGCTCTTCACACCTAACTACGCATCTTATTTTTCCCTCCTCCCCGCACTCCACTCGCCGCGAAACAATTCACGCGCGCTTGTTCCCCTATTCCCTCTTCTCCGCGCCCCTCTTACCGACGAACGCGACCGCGCTGGCTAAACCAATTGTCCCCCTCCCTTAATAAGACGCGTGTCTCCTCAAACTACCTACCCCCTCTCTCTACAGAGTGCACTCGGCACTCATCCACATCTTATTCCCCACCCTCATACAATTAAAAATTCGTGTATGCATTTACATACACGAATTAATATTGAACGTAAAAAGGGCATCGCCCAACCGGTCAGTCAATCGGTCAGTCAGTCGTGTCGTGATTCCACTCAGGAAAGGAATACCTCCGAGTAACCCAAAGGATAATAGAAACAAATGAATAACAATAAAGGAGCAAAAGGAATAACAATAANTGAGTGTTACTGAAATTTACGAATTTAATTTGTGACTAAATAATTAATTTTGAAATATTATTTCGTGAGTGTTTTCCAAAAATTCATGAATTGAATTTTGCGATTAAAATTTAAAATTGAAATATTATTTTCGCCAGTGTTTCCGAAAATTTACGATTTAATTTTTGCGACTAAAAATTTAATTTTTGAAATATTATTTCGTGAGTATTTTTCCGAAAACATACAAATTAATTTTGCGACTAAATAATCAATTTTGGAATATTATTTCGTGAGTGTTTTCCGAAATCTATGAATTAATTTTTGGCGATAGAAAATTAAATTTTGAAATATTATTTCGTGAGTATTTTTCCGAAAATATACAAATTAATTTTGCGACTAAATAATTAATTTTGAAATATTATTTCGTGAGTGTTTTCTGAAAATTCATGAATTAAATTTTGCGATTAAAATTTAAAATTGAAATATTATTTTCGCCAGTGTTTCCGAAAATTTACGATTTAATTTTTGCGACTAAAAATTTAATTTTTGAAATATTATTTCGTGAGTATTTTTCCGAAAATATACAAATTAATTTTGCGACTAAATAATCAATTTTGGAATATTATTTCGTGAGTGTTTTCCGAAATCTATGAATTAATTTTTGGCGATAGAAAATTAAATTTTGAAATATTATTTCGTGAGTATTTTTCCGAAAATATACAAATTAATTTTGCGACTAAATAATTAATTTTGAAGTATTATTTCGTGAGAGTTTTTCCGAAAATATACAAATTAATTTTGCGACTAAATAATTAATTTTCAAATATTATTTCGTGAGTGTTCCGAAAATTTACAATTTAATTTTTGCGATTAAAAATGTAAATTTGAAATATTATTTTGCGAATATTTCCCGAAAAATTACAAATCAAATTTNGTATTATTTCGTGAGAGTTTTTCCGAAAATATACAAATTAATTTTGCGACTAAATAATTAATTTTCAAATATTATTTCGTGAGTGTTCCGAAAATTTACAATTTAATTTTTGCGATTAAAAATGTAAATTTGAAATATTATTTTGCGAATATTTCCCGAAAAATTACAAATCAAATTTTGTGATTAAAATTAAATTTTAAAATATTATTTCTGCAAATATTTCCCGTAAATTACATAATCAAAATTTGTGATTAATTTCGATTTATTACAATGTATATTTTTTTTTGCAAATAAAATCCGAAATTTCCACATTAGATTTTTCGCGATAAATTCCAATATTCTGGAACAAAAAAAAATTTACTAATGAATTGAATTTTCCCTTATTTAAATTCGGGAATAAATTCCAAAATTCTTATATTTAAATTTTATAAATCAAAAATCTAAATTCTCATTTCTAAATTCGAGAATATTTTCCATATTTTCCCGCCATCAAAATTCCGTTAAATTCACCATTTCCCTATTCTAAATTCGGGAATATTTTCCACATTTTCCCACCATCAAAATTCTGTTAAATTCACCATTTCCCTGTTCTAAATTCGGAAATATTTTCTAAACTTTCCACAATTAAAATTGAATTTTAACCTTAGAAGGTTCATACTCCGAAATTTTGCAACTAAAATTTATTTATTTTAATTTCACTCCGATGTTGTCATAAAAAAAAACCCTTCGTTCATAAAAAAAAAAAGAGTAAAATAAAAGTTCGATTATTCAAATATTAAATTCTTTGGAACATTTCCGTGAAACAAATTTCATTCCTTCCGGTTCTTTCATTTAATAAAATCTTCCCCCCCCCCCCTTCAAGTCACCATCATCTTAAGGAGCATCATCCGAAAATCCTCAGCGAAGACAAGGGACCAGAGGCTATTTATCAACGGCGATTGACTAAGAAGCTAAGGATAACCTTGAGGCATTACCCGAAGGATTATCTGAAGACCATCTTCCAGTTCATCAAATTATATATATCCTAATTTTAATTACAGCTACCGTGAGTTAATTCAAATTGACCATTATTATTTCATTGTTCTTTCTTGTGGATTTCCGAATCAAATAATTCTTTATTTTTCACTATGTCTTTAGAGACATTAGTATCGATTTCTTCGGATTAAATTCAATTATATTCAATGTCTGATAATAATTATAAAATACATAATTAACACCAAATACTGTTGTCAAATGAATAGACTTTCTGTCATAACTATTATTATCATATTCAAGGAAATTCTTGTTCCATTGTNCCTTAAACTAATGAGTATTCAAGGAAATTCTTGTTCCATTGTTTTATTAATTAGAATCATTGTGCTTGAATGAGACATTCCATTCAGGAATTGAAACCTTGTATAATTATTACTCCGTGAAAAAGGGAATTCCTCACCCTCATTAATACTTTGAATTCTTTAACTTCAGAAGAAAACTTTCCAATAATTAATGATTGTTGATCAATCAAATTCAATTTATTTGTAAAATCTCATTCAAGGTTAGCGTCAAGTCCTCAATGATTAAATTGGTTCATCATTCTGACGTTAAACTCAGAGAACAGATGAGAGGACACAAAAAAAAATTTAATTATTAATATTTCTTTTTTTTTTGTTGGTTTTTTTAAATATATTAATCCAATTTAGACTTGAAAAGGAATTCAAAGGCTTCTGATAATGAATAAAATAAAAATATTGAATGGAATGACTCAAACAATTTCAATTATTAAATACCATTGTTACTAAACTTGTAAAATCAGAGGAAAATTATATTGGATTAAAATTCAAAAAAAATCCATGTTAAAGAAAAATCTGTCTTTCTTTTTATATTTCTGGATTACCTAAAAGCATTGACCATTCCCAGCTGTTATCTTAACGGATAGGCTAAAATAGGTGAATTCAATACTCATATTTCGGGATTTATGAAAGGTAAGTCTATGAAATCATGACGTAACAGTTCTCAAGAAAAACAGGATTTTAAAAAAATTCTCCATAAAATGAAAAATCAGTAGAAGCAGGACCAACGTTCTTGGCGCGGATTTTCTCTACTCACTGTCTATATCAATGTAATCCTCCATCTGCTGATCGCCAAGGATGTTGGTCCTGCTTCTACAGATTTTTTATTTTGTGGAGAATTTAAAAAAAATCCTGTTTTTCTTGAGACCTATTTTTCTTATAGAAATCTCATCGTGTCCCATATCCATTTATTCGACATTCCTAACTTGGCTTTCGTTTTTATTTCTTTCCATTTTTCAAAAATGTCATTTGTCCAGTAAAAAATAAACAAAACTTTTTCTTGGCACAGTTTTTTTACAAAAACATTTTTTTTGTTTTTTATCTACAGGGTGTCCCATAGGAATGTGTGAAAACTAAACTCATCTGCCGACTCATCCAAAATAACCTTGACTCTCTACGTTTGTGTTACGTTTACTAGGGGCCAGTCAGTTTTATTTCAACTGTGGCAGGAGCCTTAGTTTGTTAGTAGTAATAAGTGATTTGACAATTCAAGGAAAAAGATATCTCATCGAGTGCTTCTATTCGAGAGGGAAAAAATACTGTGAAGCTTTTGGGGGGTTTCGTACTAAATTTGGATCCAAACGAGTTGCTAGCGAAACCACTTTGAGGAGGTTAGAATAAATTTTTTGTCATATTGATTGTGTGACACAACAAAACACATTACAGATTTTCGTAGAAATCCCGTTGATTTTTAGTCATGATAATATTCTTTGTCTAGAATAATTGAAAATTTCGAGGAATACGGCACTTTGGATGATTGTAGAGCTACTCTTCCAGGTCCCTCATTCTCTGCTGCAACAGAGGAGAATGTCGATGAAGTTGAACAGTATTTCAAGGCAAATCCCAACTCATCCATTCGGAGAGCCGCTCAAGATTTAAAATTGACCAAATCAACATTGCATCGCATTCTCCACGTTTTCTTGAAACCTCATCCATATAAAATATTGATGTGGCATCGTTTGACAGAGGAGGCGATTCTGAGACGAAAGGAATTTTATGAAAGAATGACAAAAATGTTCGAAAATGGCGAGCTGCATGAAATAGCAATTGTTTTTTCTGACGAGGCACACTTTTGGCTAGACCACTATGTGAACAAAAATAATTTGAGATTTTCGGGATCTGAAAAACCTAATTTTTTTGTTACGAAATCTGCTCATCCACAGAAAGTCACTCTTTTGGCTGCTCTCTCCATGAAGGGTGTCTATCTACATTTTTTCGAATCTACCGTTACCGGGAATGAGTACAAAAGAATGTTAGAAACAAAATTCTTCCCTCACGCGAGAAAAAGAGGGCTTGTCAAAGCGTTTTAATTTATGCAGGATGGAGCAGCTCCCCACCGTACTCACGAAGTTTTTGAAATTCATAATACAGTTTATCGCGGCCGAGTTCTTGGTTTGGGATATCCAAAATTTTGTGGAGGGGGAATAGATTGGCCACCCTATTCACCAGATTTGATTCCGTGTGATTATTTCCTGTGGGGTTACATAAAAGATACTTGTTACGCAAGCCAGCCAAAAACAATCGAAAATTTGATAAACACCATTAAAAAGACTGTTCACGGTATTCCACAGGAAACATTAGAACGTGTATTCCACGGTTTTAGGAAACGTTTGGATTATTGCGCCAGTGTTGATGGTTCTCATTTCGAAAACATTTACTATTAATCGCACTTGTCACGTACAATTTTTGTAAGCTACTATTTTTGTTGGGTGAATTATATGTTTCAATAATGAGTATACGGTGAAATAAAAATGACAACTCTCCTCTATCAGGAACTGTATCCCTTCTCTTTTTCCCGGTATCCAGTAAAAAAAAAATATCAAATAGTTTTCACACATTCCCATGGGACACCCTATATATTACTGTACAGTGTGGGCTATTTGAAATAGTACTACTCGATAAAAGTGTTCAAATAAAAGATGTAGAGTTCGGAGGGGGAACAGTGCTGATGGGATCTAGGCCCCCGTTGCTTATTTATTATTTTTTTTTTATTGATATTTTCATTCCTATCACCATTACGGTTTTACAGGGTCTCCATTCGTCTGCTTTGCCTCTCCCACTGTTCTCTTCCGCCTTTTTATCGGCGTTACCATGGGCCGTCTTGCTCTTAACTATACCTCATTCGGGCTAGGAGTGCACGGAAAACCATGGAAAACCCCAGTCGTACAACTGGCCGATTGTGCAGAGCCCCAATGTATCCTTCTGTCACACTGACTAGAGGGGCACATCACGCCACTACACCGTGCCTACCTTCCGAAATTTTTGGGCGAGGGTGTTCCTAAGCGGTCATCCATCCAAGTACTAACCGCGCTAAACGCGGCTACACTCGAATGTCCGCCGGAGTAACACCTAACTCACCCAACCATTACGGTCGGTTTCCGTTGCTTATATTTTTATGCTACGAGCACAAAGTCAGTTTTCTTAAACGACAACAACATTTTTCACTCCTACAGTAGTTGTTTGTCGAGAGAAATTCAACCATAGCATATTTTGCAATGACGTCATCATGTCCATATGAATAACCGTATAAAAATTAAATTAAAGGGAAACGTATTTATTTCGACTATCTTACAGGTTTTATTCCACATACTGTACATGTATCTTCGTGCAAGTGTCGGGAACAGTCATTGCAGAAGATGTTCGACATTATCGCCATTAACAGCAAGGCCAAACTCCAGTTAGGATCGGGAATTTCGAAAAACAGATCGAAGGACTTTAGGTAGAATGTTCGCGATTGCATTTTTGATCCCTCTCTGCAAATTTGCAAAAGTTGTCGGTTGATTGGTGTACATTATATCTTTCACGTAACGCCATAATGAAAAATCGAATGGGGTGAGGTCAGGACATCGAGGTGACCGCAGGACGAAACCATGCCGACCGATCTAACGTTTGGGGAAACAATGTTTAAATGATCTCTTACAGATCGAGTAAAGTACGGCGGTGCACCGGCTTGTTGGAACGATGCCTGTTGTCTAGTTGATAACATAACATGATAATATGATAACATAATAACGTAATAACATGATAACATTCCTGGGTTCAACCTTCCATTTGATTTTTGTACGATTATTCATGTAGATTTGTAGATTATTCGTGATGTTATCCAAAAATATGGTATAGTTAAACTTCTTTGGGCAAGACGAACAACTTTTGTAGGGGTGAAAAATGTTGTTGCCACTTAGGAAAACTGACTTTATCTTGTAGCATAAAAACATAATCAAAGGAGGCTAACATTCCACAATATTGGGTGGACCAAAATTTTGATATCATTTTTATAGATACTAGCATATGAGACGCGCCACGCGCGCTGCAGTCCAGCGTATGGTGCCATATATCTCTTTTTTCGTGAATACATTGTAACGTGTTATTTTCGTCACAAATCATTTCATGGCTTTGTGTGGACCATCACGTCGTTTGTCGGTTATTACTTTACTCACCGCCAGACTTGACGTCAAACCTTCCAAAAACGAGAATCACTGATGAGAGTGATTATATTGTGTTGACTCATTTTGGTATGAATTTTTATATGAAATACCCCCACGTTCATTGATCGGAGGCCTTCGGTGGACTTCAAGGGACATCGAGGGAATTTTGCCACTGTCATATTTCCTGCCGACATCGATGGAATCTGGAATATCCACTGGGTGACGTAAAGGTTCCATAATTAACCAAGAGGCTACGGCGCTGAGTTACAGGACATTTTGGGACAATGGATGCGAGTCTACGTCAGAGAGGGACAGCACTACCATTTGGGTCTTGCAATGCCGTGGAATTGAGTTGGATCACGTTTTGGACATCCCTTAATTCATTGAATGTAGCCGGAGGGGTGAACTTATGATTTATGAGTCGATGACATGATCAGATTTGTTATTTGGAATTTGGTTCCGTTGAAATAATTAATTATTCAATGTTTTCTGTTAACGCGCAGGCGTAAAATTAATAGAGCGCAAGCGTGAGTTTCGGGGCCCAATGATAATTCGAGTTTAATAGTCATATTGCGGTGGCCGTTAAGATTTATTGCCGCGCAATTGATGGTCGCATTGATACCTGTAATAATTCGGGCGATCACTTCTGATCTGGTGGTGACAGAGTGCGGTTGTTTCGCACGTCTGGCCGATTTTCGCAAGACGCTGCTTTGGGAAGGCATGTTGGAATTCAGCGTGAGTAGCTTTACAGGGTGTTTCAGAAGTACATGTACATCTGAACACCCTAGGATCAGGGGGTGATTCTGAGCAGAAAAGTCCTCTTGCACTTTTTGATCAGACTCACCCCTAAAAAGTTATTGGCAATTAAGGGTGGGCCAATGGGGAGTGATTGTTAGCGGGCGCCCATACATGTGATATGCAGCATATGTGTGTGTGCCCGCCCCACCATTCTA
>NW_021681649.1:0-168 GCF_001412515.2 Diachasma alloeum
AGATCTACCGGAAAAAATAAACACGAACCGAATAAGAAACAAAAACTGCAGGGCCCCTTCTAAGCCTCACTTTTATATGTCACCCTACTCTCCTGCCATTCCCGCAGTTACCGACATAGCTATGGTCGGGATAAAGCTTCTTGCTTTGACCGCAAACTGGGGGGGGGG
>NW_021681649.1:247-1203 GCF_001412515.2 Diachasma alloeum
TCGACATGTCCCTAGAAAATTCCCCAGAAAATTGTCGAAAAAAAGCATTTTAGATGCAATGTTATTATGACTGTATCGGTTGACTAAAAAATCTGATTTTTGTTTCAAAAATCAGATAATTAATTCCGCTTGAGTGCTAATTGGTTCTGGAGGGGGGAAAATGAGTTCATATATTTTTAATATTACATAGAAAATAAACCAAAAAAAACACCACCATCCCCCCCTATNTGTATCGGTTGACTAAAAAATCTGATTTTTGTTTCAAAAATCAGATAATTAATTCCGCTTGAGTGGCAATTGGTTCTGGAGGGGGGAAAATGAGTTCATATATTTTTAATATTATTTAGAAAATAAACCAAAAAAAACACCACCATCCCCCCCTATCCAAGTCACACTAGCGTGACACCCTGTCAATATGGCGAGGGAAATTATCAAAAATAAAAACACAAATTCCCATTTTCACAAACACTGCACACTGCCGAGACCCAATTACCAGCCCGTGAACTATTTTTTACTATTTTCCGCGANCAAGTCACACTAGCGTGACACCCTGTCAATATGGCGAGGGTAATTATCAAAAATAAAAACACAAATTCCAATTTTCACAGACACTGCACACTGCCGAGACCCAATTACCAGCCCGTGAACTATTTTTTACTATTTTCCGCGAGTTATTCCGAAGCAATTAGACGCCCCTAATTCCCATAAAAGACTTGTAACTAAATGAGGGGATCAGCTATCGCCATACTGTTTCCCTCAGTTACACGGGAATGTGCCAGATGACGCCACCGAAACCCCCGAATGTTGAAACACCGATCTGAGGATTGTCGAGCGAGATAGCTCAGGAGTGTAACACAATGAGGGCCCACGGGTACCAAGCATTCGTGTATCTCACTCCCACTCGTGAAAATGGAGCAACACTCCGTATTCCACCATCCTACAACCACCACAATAAT
>NW_021681649.1:1364-1975 GCF_001412515.2 Diachasma alloeum
AAAATTCGCCGATTCTCTAATCAAAAATCCGATTTTCAAAAACAAAAAAATCTAACTCTCAATTCGCAAAAAAAGTTGAGAGTTGAATTTTTGATTCTCATTTATCTCTCAATTTACTCACAACTTTTTTTTAGCGTTGAAAATAGAATTATTGATTCTGAATGATTTCGCAATCTAATCTCAAGCTTTTCTGATAGTTGAGAACTGGATTTTTTTTTGACAATGGGATTTTTGAGTCTCAATTATCTCTCAATTTATTTTCAGATTTGCATTTTGAAAAGTGAATTTCTGATTTTCAATTGTCTTTCAATTTACACTCAACTTTTCCACAGAGTTGAGAATTGCGTTTTTTTTAATAAGATTCAGATAGAGATGCGAATGCATTACATGACCCATAATATGACGGTCATGTGAGCATCATTGACGGTCATATGACGAGACGTTTTCCACAATTGTCACAATTTCTTCACTCTTCTATGACCGTCACAATTGGCCAAGAAAAAATGACAGTCATTTTTTATCTATACAGATGCGAGCTCATTTTTTTATTATCAATTTATCTTTGAATTCATTTTGCATTAGCCTAATGTGCATGTTGAAATCAAAATTAC
>NW_021681649.1:1985-3451 GCF_001412515.2 Diachasma alloeum
CTATTTTATTTATGACAGTCACAAATTAGAAATGAGTTTGACCGTCATTATGTATCCATATAGATAGTTTGACAACAATTTGCTTAGAAATTAGTTGTGGCGATCATTTGTAGTTGCAAGATTTGTGCGTCACATGACCGTTATTTTTTGGACACATGACGCGATCTCAAAAGTGACTGTTATTTTGCATCTTCAATTCAGAATCATTGAGAAGCAACAATGCTATTTTCAAAAGCAAAAAAATCATATTTTCATTTCTCAAAAAAGTTGAAAGTAGATTGAGAGATAATTGAAAATCAAAAATTCATTTTTCAAATACAAACCGGAGAATTTTTTCAGAGTTTTTAGAAAACTGGATAATTTCCTCCAATTTTTGATAAAAACGCAGAATTTTCGCAAATTCTTTAATAAACTGGAGAATTTTCTCGAAAAATGGAGAATTTTCTTGAAAAATGAAGAATTTTGTCGAATTCTCTAGAAAACCGGAGGATTCCCCCGAATTTATTAGAAAATCGATGAATTTCATCGAATTTTCTAGATAACCGTAATTCTTCCGAACTTATTAGAAAATCGGCGAACCTCGTGCAATTTAGTAGAAAATCGGAGAATTAGCTTGAATTTTTGTGAATTTTTTAGAAAATCGGAGAATTTCCTAGAATGTTCCCAAAAACCCAATAATTTTCTCGATTTTTTTTAGAAAACTGGAACATTAATTCAAAATTTTTAGAAAATTGAAGAATTTTTTCGATTTTTTTTGGAAACTCGGCGGATTTTCTCGGAAACTGGAGAATTTTCTGGAATGCTCTCGGAAACTTGGCTCTTACGGTCCAAGTTGAGAGTTGGACTTTGGATAATTTCTGGTTTTTGAGAGAAAATTCAGGGTTAGTTGAAAGTTTGAGTGACGAGGCGTAAAATGTTTTTTATGCCAGTCGCGCTCTTTACTATCAATTTTACTATCGGGATTGAAAATTTGATTTTTGAATTTCGATTCTCAGGTATCTCTGAATGTACCCTCAACTTTTTTGAGAGATGAGAGTTGGATTTTTGGTTCTCAATTGTCTCTCAATCTACTCTCAGTGAATTGAGAGTTAATTGAAAATCAAGAATCCAATTCTCAACTTTTTTGAAACAATTGAGAAATAATTGAGAATCAAAAATCCTATTTTCAGTAGTAATACCACTAGTGTTTCAAAATTATCGGATATTTAAAATTATTCGGATTGTGTCAAATTTTGCAGGTTTAAAATCTCGAGTACTAAGCACGAGGGATTTTTCTGCAAAATTTGACACACTCGTTCCTAGGTAACGAAGCTATCGCAAAATATCCGTTCAATTTTGAAGCACGAGTGGTATTTGACGGATTATTTTTCCACTCGGATTTCGGCCAAGCAGAGTGCAGTGAACAGCATCCCTAGACATTTACACAGCCATACATTTATAACCCACTTTTTTGTTTATCTGTGACA
>NW_021681649.1:3667-3814 GCF_001412515.2 Diachasma alloeum
GATTCTTTGAAACATTCGAAGAAATTCTCCAGTTTTTTAGAAAATTCTAGAAAATGCTGGGGTTTTCTAGAAAGTCACGGATGAAAAAATTTACCCCACAATTACTCGCTCAATGAGCGCGGCGCCGCCTGTTTTTGTCTATTTATA
>NW_021681650.1:0-185 GCF_001412515.2 Diachasma alloeum
GCGGGAGAGAGAGGGAGAGAGAGGCAGAGAGAGGGAGAGAGAGGGAGAGTGAGGGAGAGAGACGGAGAGAGAGAGAGAGGGAGAGACAGAGAGAGGGTGAGAGAGGGAAAGAGAGGAAGAGAGAGAGAGAAGCGGAGATAGGCAGAGAGATGGTGAGAGAGGGAGAGAGAGGGAGAGAGAGAGAG
>NW_021681650.1:893-1448 GCF_001412515.2 Diachasma alloeum
GAGAGAGAGAGAGAGAGAGAGAGAGAGAGAGAGAGAGACAGAGAGAGAGCGACAGAGAGAGAGATAGACAGAGAGAGAGAGTGAGAGAGACAGAGACAGAGAGAGACAGAGAGAGACAGAGAGAGAGAGAGAGAGAGAGAGAGAGAGAGAGAGAGAGCGAGAGAGAGAGAGAGAGAGAGAGAGAGAGCGAGAGAGAGAGAGAGAGAGAGAGAGAGAGCGAGAGAGAGAGAGAGAGAGAGAGAGAGAGCGAGAGAGAGAGAGAGAGAGAGAGAGAGAGCGAGAGAGAGAGAGAGAGAGAGAGAGAGAGCGAGAGAGAGAGAGAGAGAGAGAGAGAGAGCGAGAGAGAGAGAGAGAGAGAGAGAGAGAGCGAGAGAGAGAGAGAGAGAGAGAGAGAGAGCGAGAGAGAGAGAGAGAGAGAGAGAGAGAGCGAGAGAGAGAGAGAGAGAGAGAGAGAGAGCGAGAGAGAGAGAGAGAGAGAGAGAGAGAGCGAGAGAGAGAGAGAGAGAGAGAGAGACAGAGAGAGAGCGACAGAGAGAGAGAGATAGACAGAGAGAG
>NW_021681650.1:1866-1976 GCF_001412515.2 Diachasma alloeum
AGAGAGAGAGAGAGAGAGAGAGAGAGAGACGGAGAGAGAGACAGAGAGAGAGAAAGAGACCGACAGAGAGAGAGAAAGAGAGAGAGAGAGACAGAGAGAGACAGAGAGAG
>NW_021681651.1:0-160 GCF_001412515.2 Diachasma alloeum
CTCTCTCTCTCTCTCTCTCTGTCTCTCTCTCTGTCTCTCTCTCTGGCTCCCTGTCTCTCTGTCTCACTGTCTCTCTGTCTCTCTGTCGCTCTGTCTCTCTGTCTCTCTGTCTCTCTGTCTCTCTGTCTCTCTGTCCCTCTGTCTCTCTGTCTCTGTGTCT
>NW_021681651.1:416-591 GCF_001412515.2 Diachasma alloeum
TCTCTCTCTCTCTGTCTCTCCCTCTCTCTCTCTCACTCTCTCTCTCTCTCTCTTTCGCCCTCTCTCCCTCTCCTTCTCTCCCTCTCCCTCTCTCCATCTCCCTCTCTCCCTCTCCCTCTTTCGCTCTCCCTCTCTCCCCCTCCCCTCTCTGTCTCTCTCTCTCTCTCTCTCTCTC
>NW_021681651.1:881-973 GCF_001412515.2 Diachasma alloeum
CTCTCTCTCTCTCTCTGTCTCTCTCTCTGTCTCTGTCTCTGTCTCTCTCTGTCTCTCACTCTGACTCTCTCTCTGTCTCGCTCTCTCTCTCT
>NW_021681651.1:1271-1506 GCF_001412515.2 Diachasma alloeum
TCTCTCTCTCTCTCTCTCTCTCTCTCTCTCTCTCTCTCTCTCTCTCTCTCTCTCTCTCTCTCTCTCTCTCTCCGTCTCTCTCTTTCTCTGTCTCTCCCTCTCTCTCTCTCACTCTCTCTCTCTCGCCCTCTCTCCCTCTCCTTCTCTACCTCTCCCTCTCTCCATCTCTCTCTCCCTCTCCCTCTTTCGCTCTCCCTCTCTCTCCCTCTCTCTCTCTCTCTCTCTCTCTCTCTCT
>NW_021681652.1:0-394 GCF_001412515.2 Diachasma alloeum
TTTTTGTGTTATCATTATTGTTATGAGATATTTGTTCTAATAAACACTCCGTATCAGCGTATACAACATTTGGAACTCTTAATTGGTGTTGAAAATTTTTGAATTTTAAAATTTTTTCAGAATCTTCGGGTAAAATCATACGACACTTATCGATCGTTACACAATCCTTCCTATGATTCAAGTATGCTTGATTTTTGAAAAAATGGCACAAGCAACGGTCGCATAAAAGTGTAGACCGTTCAGTTTTTGAAATTTGAGTGCTCAGCAGACGCGATAAATTGGAAATCCATGTGTAATGGAATATTTTTTCCTGTTCACCACAATTAGCATTGTCCTCTTTCTCAATCATGAGAAGGTGAATTGTTGCCCCATCATCTTGTAGCGTTGTGGGGGG
>NW_021681652.1:3404-21300 GCF_001412515.2 Diachasma alloeum
CCCACCCACATCGTTAAAACCGCGGATCCGCGAATTAATCAACCACCCACCCACCCACTTTCATCCAAAACCCTCCGTGAATTAAATCTGCGAATCCGCGAATTAAAACCGCGAATCCGCGAATTAAACCCGCGAATCCGCGGATTAAACCGCGAATCCGCGGATTAAACCGCGAATTAAAACCGCGGATCCACCAATTAATCAACCACCCACCCACCCACTTTCAGCTGACCCCCCTTTCAGCTGACCCCCCTACTGGCGCCTTCAACAAGACCTCAAAACGGTTGGCCCAGAACCCGCATTACTACACTACTAAAGTAAATTCGATGGAATGAACAATAACACATTAGACGACTTGGATTCATTAGATAATGGTGGTAGAGTTTCAGAGAATTGGGTAGACAATTCATTCGGTGCTCAAAGGATCCCTAACCTGCAAAACGAAACTTTCTTCCATCCGGAGGTTTTTGAATCATTCGACTTCTCAAACAGTTCCATTATCGACGATCCCAATCGAGTGATCCCCATGATATGTGAAAATGAAGTTCCTGTCGATGATGATGATGATGCTAGTAAATTATACTCGGCTCCGGAAAGTGACAACTAGTCTTGTTCATCTGAAACTCCCGGAGAACCTCCATCAGACTGTGACTACCAGACAGATGACACTGTTACGAGCGATGCAAATGACCTACTCCTATTAATGCAAATGTCGCGCATTCAAAAATTATTTGAGGACATCCCGTGCAGTGCGTGTTCGTCGAAAAGTCTTGAAGTGAATATCGTAAATACCTATGGAGCTGCTGCTAAACTGAGAGTTCAGTGTATAGTTTGTGACAATATAATGAGTGAAACATACACCAGCTCACGTACTGACGATCGCTCTGAAAGACCCCCATTCGAGATCAACAGGCGAATGACGGACGGTTTCATTTCATGCGGTTTGGGTCATGCTGCAATGCAAAGATTTGGTATATCTGTAAATACGAATATCATTGGAGCGACGGCCTAAGGGGAGCACTTCAGGGCATTGGCTGATCACTACGATATAATGAGAGAAGAAGCGCTCTCTCACTCTCAAGCTGCAGTGAGAAAATTTTATTAAGAACTTTTTCCATCAATAGAGGACGATACCATAATTGATATTGTAGTTAGTTTCGATGGTAGCTGGTCCAGACGTGGACACATATCCTTATACGGAGTAGCAGCAGTAATTGACATCCTAACCGGAATAGTGATTGACTATGTGGTATTATCGAAGTATTGTCATATGTGCACTATCAGCGCAAGTGAATTATGTGAAGATAGTCCTGAGTATCACTTCTGGCAAGAAAAGCATAAAAACAGCGGTCAGTGTAGCTGTAACTATGAAGGTTCCTCAGGGTCGATGGAAGTAGCTGCTGCAGAAATTCTCTGGAAGAGCTCCATCGAAAAGTTCAAGATGCGATAGACGACAATTCTCTCTGATGGAGACTCGAAGACGTTCTCTGCTTTGAGTGCACTAACTCCTTATGGACCCGATGTAAGGATTACGAAAGAAGAATGCATAAATCATGTGGCTAAACGTGTGGAGGCAGGGTTGGAAAAAGCGGCACAAGATTTGAAAAAGCAGGGTAAAAACATTGGTGGACGTGGAGAAGGGGCTGTAAAAGAAACTACAATTGTTGCTATGAAGGATTAGTACTGATAATCGATTGTAAACAATTCTGATTCTGTCGAGGGAATGAGAAGAGGTATTCTAGCAACACTCAAATACTGTTCTTCAACTAATAAATACCCGGATCATAATGATTGTCCAGTTGGTGCAAACTCGTGGTGTTTCTTCAACAAACGGTTAGCGTTAGGTCAGAATACAGGCGATCACAACAAAATGCCAGTGAAATTGAGCAAGGATGTCGTCAAAATCATCCGTCCTGTTTATGAGAGACTGGCTAGCATCGAATTATTGACGAGATGTAGTCAAGGAGGCACTCAGAATACAAATGAGAGCCTACATGCAGTGCCCGAAACATTCATGGACTTCTCTCGCCATATGGGGTTCTATAAGGCTTATAAAATGAAGTCGTCATGCTATGGGTGTGTTCTGAGTACTAGCAATAAAATCATACTGAAGCAGAAGGATGAGAGATACCGAACTCGAAGCCAAAATCAAAAAGGAATATCCAAGGGGTGGTTCGAGAGAAAAATGAAAAGTCGGAAAAAATTAGCAGAGTCTGCGAAGAAAGGAAAGGATGGCAATGCATA
This sequence comes from Diachasma alloeum, assembly GCF_001412515.2. NCBI lineage: Eukaryota > Metazoa > Arthropoda > Insecta > Hymenoptera > Braconidae > Diachasma > Diachasma alloeum. The sequence goes on from NW_021681652.1 coordinate 5,649, forward strand.
CGCAGCAGGTGCATTCTAGAATTTTTTGCTGGTACGAACTGAGGTGAGATACTCCCTACTTTTTGTAACCAGAATTTTTTCCCTTGCTAGTTGAGTTCCTCAATGCTTGACTTTTATTGTTAGTCGACTGTGATTTTGAAAGTTCCTTCTGTTTTTGTTTTCAGTCAGAGATGTTCGAGCAACCTTTGGAATTCGGAAGGGAATGAGATTCATTGATACCATCTATTTGCTCAAGGATCACATTTTCAGGAATAGATAGATGTAGTGTGATATTTGTCTTAAACAAATCGAAACGAACAAGATTGTAAATTGATTTCCTGTCAACCTCACTTTTTTCCAGCATTGGACACCTTTTGTGTACTACTTTAATGTTCAACTACTCAAAATAATGATTTTTGTATGGTATGGAATAATTTAAAAAAATGAGTAAACCGAAAAAAATTAATTTTTCTATGATCTAATTGGAATAATTCAAAACGGATACTATACTGGCGACAATATGAGAGTGATCTTTCCATCTAACCCCTACTTCCCCCACCACCGACGCGCGCATGCGCAATGCTGCGGGAGCACACCCTCAATCCGCCGGTGCTATTTTCTTGGGTTTTGAAGACGAAAATTTCGTGCAACACACAGCGAAAAAATCGACTTAAAAAAAAACCTTTTTCATCATTAAATCTACACTCATTAATCTATTCATCCATTCATTCCTTTAGCTCATTCATTCTTCACATTAATTCATCATTTAATCATTTTATTTTACAGCTCTTCATAAAAAAATATCGTGTTTAAAAAGTGTTCCAGTGAAGACTTGTGTCATTATTTGTTTAAATTAATTTTGTGGCTTAGCAAAAGTGTTTCAGGGATCCAGTGACATCGATAATTTTCTCTTTTTCATTGTGAACATTTAGAAGAAGTGGTAAGTAGAGCTGATATATTACTACATGTTTTATGGAATTATCGGGATTTCTAGGTTAGGTTTGTGTTTACCGGCCGGTGTTTGCTTAAATTTTTTGCAAACTCAAAAAAAAATCATTATTATCGGAAAATACAATTGAAAAAATAGGGAAGGGTGGGGCTAAATGGCCCAAAATGGATCCCTGATTCAATTTTTCGATTTTTGAGTTTTAACTGCAAATGATGTAGAATATGATGAAACGTCGAGAAATAACGTTTTTATGTTTATATTTTCTTTTCCGAAATCTAATTTCAGAGGCGATTTCGCTACAAGTACTGACAAAAAGTCTTTTTCGAAAACTAACGTTTTCTGAAGTAGGAAANACTTTTGGTCAACTGTTGGAGAATTAGACAAGTCAATTACTATTATTAATTTATTAAGTATTAATTTTCACGTATTTCCTCATAATTTTGTTATCAATTCATTGTTTTTTCATCAAAAACGAAAAAAACAAAACAGGAAATTATTTTTCATGTATTTTGAACACGCCGTACGCGGAGGGATACACCACCGTCCCACCGCGCATGCGCGCGTCGGTGGTGGGGGAAGTAGGGGTTAGATGGAAAGATCACTCTCATATTGTCGCCAGTATAACTTTTATTCTGTGGAGTCTAACGAACATTTTGAAAAAAAAAGTTTAAATCGGATGAAAACTGTGGTGCGAGGAGCATTTTGAAGTGAAAAACGAAAAACGACGTTTTCACTTGATGTGCGGGGCAAAATGGGGTGGGTCCGAATTTTGTTTTAGTTTTTTGGGTACCCCATTGTGACAGCGATTTTTCTCAACGTAGATTAATATGAACGGATTGGATCCGAGACCTTAAACCCGCAGAAAATTCCAGACTAAACGGTAGCCGTAGTGTGTCACCTTCGGCCTCGTCCACTTCGATGTTCTCTGAAGTTCTCGAAAACCGTAGAAACGATAGAAACGCCGTAACCGGAAAACGAGAAGCCAGCTACTCTTTTGAGGAACTGGTGTCGGGCGCCAGTTGATTTTTGTTTCGGCGGTATCAACGAACCGCAGCCAAAGGGAACCAAACGAGAAGAAAACTAGACTTAAAGATAACTAGGGAAAATCGACGGGAGAGGTTGCGGAATTATTTCGACTAGCTCGGAGGAATTCGGAGAGCGGGGTAGGATCGGTCGCTCGGTCTTAGGAAAAGGTGTCGCGCAACCCAAAGAAATATTCCAAAATTACTCAAAACCAGATCGGAAAATTAATTAAATCTGAGGCACGTGGATTATGTTAGATTGTCTCGTGATTTATTTCATTTCTCAAAATCGATCCAAAATAAATAGAAATTCTAAATTTATTTACTACGATTTATTCCCGAGAGAGAGAGTAAACGAATGGACCCTGAAAGAGAGAAATATCTGCGAGAACGGGGGAGAAAAACCTAAATGCGTATGATCTCTCGGCACAAGGGGAAATGGCGTGCACGGGGATCCATACATGTACGAGAACCGCTAGCGACGAGAAATTACCGGGAAGACGAATATTCACTGAAGGAGAAAACTCGAGGAATGGAATAGGCACTCGCAAGGTGCCCTCAGTTCACATTCTCGAATTCTCTCTCGACCAGGAGCCTCGTGGCGTCGCTTCAATTATAGGGAGCCCACGAGCTTCCATTCGACGAGAGATCGGTATTATGGAAATAAAATATCAGGGGAAAATGCTACGGAACGAAAAGCGCTCCCAAATGAGGCGTCAATCCATCCGAGCAATGAAAAGCATGCAAAACAGCGCACCACAGCTACATCCACACCACGTAGAGAGCATGCGTGCACGCATTACTCTATTTTATTTATGATTTCCCCACTTATCACTACACAATCACATCTCAGGAATAGAGAGAGTATTTGTGAACCAATTATGCACTCCATGGGTGCACTTATCGTTCGACAAATACGGGGTTTTCGGAGAGGGCACGATGCCGTCATTCGGTGATGCCGTAGCTTGTGCATTCGCCTCCCGTGGTCCTCCTACGGATTTTCGGGGAAAATGTGCACTACTGCCCTTCTGGGAGTGCACTTGGGGTCAGGGTATTCTTACCATTTTTCCTCCAATCCAGATTCCACGGGGAGTCCTCTCGGCGTCTTTCCCTTAGCTGCTCCAAAAGCGCGGCGACTTGGACGATGGCGGAACTGCGACTGACTCCAGCGTTCGACCAAGATTCTCGTGTGACGACGGGCGACTGAGGCGCCGTATAACCAGTCGCCGGAGAGTTACTTCTGCAGTCGGTGGGAACTCACGCGCGGAGCCGTTAATTCAAATTTGCACTCCGAATATGGAATCTTAAGATAATTTATAATTTTATACGGCTGGCAAAGTGCAGAAGATGAAGCATCTTCTTTGACCGAAGATTGTTTGAAATTGAATTTTAACCGGAATTTACTAAACGAAACGAACGAAACTCGGATTGAGGGGAAAATATAGGCGGTTGTTCGCCTTTTATCAACGCGAATGCACTTTTCACTGAGTGAGTGCATATTTCGTAGCTGTCACTCTCCCGGGGTAGGCGGAAAAAATAGACCAGGAAAAAAGAGCCCACACACCCAAAACGTGCTAAAACCCACCCAACTTAAAAATTTCCCTTGGTCTCTTTTTTCCATGGTCTATTTTTTCCGGGATTCTTCTCCCGGGAGTTATTGAGGAATCACCTCTAACAAAACCGTAAATCTAAAATGGGCCATGGCAATCCTTGCAGGCGAGAGGCCTAAATTCACCCACAGGGCCTTCCAACCGTACCAATGAGCCCAATAACTCCACGAAACGCGTAAGCTAGGGAGCGTGAGCATTTCAGCTCAACCTCGATGATCAGCAACTAACACTCAACGGAAATACGATATCTCACCGGGAGGCTCAGTCTATCGGCCACGATCCACGGTGAAGACTTGTTCCACTCTGAATTCGCGAAACTAACAAAATATCTATTAAACCAGTAAATACATTTGACTGTAAATTTACCTAAACCGTAATGACTCTAACCGTAATCCCTCAATCCGAAACTAAACTGGAAATTACCTCAAAACACCGAGAATTTAATTATTTGTTTTTAATTCAACTGAATATTTTATTTTTACTCGCTTTTATCGTGGATCGACACGTGAATTTACTGGTTTTAAAGAATCGAATGTTGTTCTCCCGCGGATGGTGATGTCCGGATGTTCTGATGATCGATATCTAAGGCTCGAGCTAAAGATTAGGAATGTTGCATCTCCCTTCGACAGGGGTGCTAACCTTCAGGGGAGGGAATATGACGCGATTCTCTCTCTCTTAAAATTTATTTACTCACCCTCGTTACTCTCTCTCCTTACAATTTACTTGGTCGTAAGTTCGCAGTTTTCCGATTTTACGGTGAACTCTCGTACAGGTGGCGGAATTCTCACAAATTCCGTCACACCATGATATATCAAGAGTCGATCGATACCTACATTCATCAACCGAAGACTTTCAAAACTCATAGAGGTACCCCCTTAATTTGACTCAACACAGGAAACATCACCAGGCCTAGACACCGGAAGGATTGACAGATTGATAGCTCTTTCTTGATTCGGTAGGTGGTGGTACTTAGCTGTTCTTAGTTTGCGGAGCGATTTGTCTGGTTAATTCTGCTAACGATCGAGACTCTAGCCTGCTAAGTAGACCTACTTTCTGGTATCTTGAAGGTCCTCGATTTTGGTCGAGCGGTTTTTACTATCCTCTTAGAGGGACAGGCGGCTTCTATCCGCACGAGATTGAGCAATAACAGGTCTGTGATACCCTTAGCTGTTCTGGGCCGCACGCGCGCTATTACGTCCCTGCCCTTTGTACACACCGCCTGTCGCTACTACCGATTGAATGATTTAGAGGTCTTCGGACTGGTACGCGGCAGTTTCGGCATTGCCGATGTTGCCGGGAAGATGACCAAACTTGCTCATTTAGAGGAAGTCAAAGTCATAACAAGGTTTCCGTAGGTGAACCTGCGGAAGAATCATTAACGTATCAAAAGAATAATAATATTTTGTTTTTATTCTTCATGATCATAATGGAATCATTGTATTTGGATAATAAATCATGTGAAAGCATGTAACCAAATACATTTTATAATATAATGAAATTTTATATATAAAATGGTATAAATCATCCATTTTGTGGGGTAACCTATTGGCCAATAATTTTATATTATTGTTGTCATGATCGGCTTTGAAAAAGTTGAAGGTTTAGTAATGATTTTCGCCACACAAGTTTTATTGATGATGATTTTATATTTAATTTCACATTTTTTCTATGCCAAAGAAACAACTAAGTCAAAGATCTACTCCAAGTCAAGAGTAGGTCAAGTTTTGTGTTTCGTCAAAGTAAACACAAGTCTGAATAATATTTGAAAATTAAATTTTGTGTTTGCTTGAGCGTCTTCTCCTTAATTAAGCAAGATTGCGAGATTGGATTGAATATTTTTATATTCAATGACTTTACCAAACAAAAAAAAGTTTTATATGATTACCCTAAATGGTGGATCACTTGGCTCATGGGTCGATTAAGAACGCAGCTAATTGCGCGTCAACTTGTGAACTGCAGGACATATGAACATCGACATTTCGAACGCACATTGCGGTCCACTGATCCAATTATCGGAGCACACCTGGCTAAGGGTCGTTTACTGTATAAAAAACTGCTTACAATTGGTTATTGTTGTTTTGATAATATTCCACTTACAACATATATACAATTGGTACTAGCGTATATATTATATATACGCTAGATATTTTTATCTCCGATAAACATTTTTTTCACGGACTTGAATATCCATTTTTCCCATAGTTTCAAAGTACAGCTGCACAAAATAAACTATCATGAATACACAATTTTCGACTCAAATTCCGGGAAATATAAATAGGAAAAATTTCTTGCAAAAAAAATATAAGCCGACAAACACTCTTCAAGTGTTTGTCTCTGGCGATATTTTATCTATTTTACGACTTGCAGGCGACTGCATGTCACCGACCAAGGGTTGAAAGTCTGGTGCAGACCCCCCCAAAATCGCTAGGGATTTTCTGGTAAACATGAGGCATTCCTCATGTTCCTTCGTACCAGGCAGATAAGGAAGACAAACAGGAAGTTCCAACGATCGAGGGATACGTATTCGTACCTTCGCCTGGAATTTGTCATGGTAAACAAAGTTGAAATAATATGTTCCATTTTGAATAATTTTTTTCACAAAAAATACATTAATAGAAGTTTCCCTCTTTTTCAAACAATAATAATTAATTGAACTGAGAATTATTTTAGAACTCTCAATCCATAGAATTTCGAATCATCAAAATATTCAATTATAGTAATTTTCACAAGAAAATGTTTATATTCTCACTTCACTTAATTGTACTTCACTTACTATACATTGAATCGTTCCATTTGAAGTGAATTGAAATATTTAATTTTCCAAAATTCTCAATTCAGAGAATTTTGGATTATCAAGATGATAAGTATTAATTAATATAGTTGAAGAATTAAAAAAACATTGAAAATTATGAAATTAATAATTAGAGACGACGTTTGAAAAGAAAGTATGAATAGGTAATCGTTAATAATAGTTTTTGATGAAAATTTACATTGTGTCTATATTTTAATTTAATTTCAAATTCTCGCATAAAAATTTTGGGTATCACAGCCTCCTAAAAGAATTCTCATTGGATAGTTGGCGGTGGAAAATTCCGCCCACACTCCAACAAAAATGTGAAATCTCAATGTGGAAGGGGATGGAGTAAGCTTGACATTGCCATTGACCCCGAATCTTCTCTCCAAAAGTGTGTGAGGTCACACCCTTAGTGTGGTTAACAAAACCACTTGTACTTCGGGTTTTTCTTGAGTTGTACTTTTCTCATCAATTCCAAAAGTGGAATTTTAGAATCGACCCATTGGGCAATTTTTCATAAGAATCTCTTGATCGTTTTTTTTCTATTATTCAGAATCTTTCAAGATTTTTTTATGAGTTCTTCAGTGACTTTTGATTTAAATTAAAATCTTTTGAAATTTCATTTCCTTCAGTTAAATCCGTAAAAGTCTAATTATTAAATAAATTTTTGAATTATATAGAAGCAGTTTAGTGAAAATTGTTAAAAGTGAAAATTGATTGTGTTGGCGGCAAAAATAACCCTAAAGATTAGCAGAGATAGTTAAGAAAACCTGTAAGTCAATCATTATATCTGTATTTCCTTTTAATTTCAATTTTTATTGTTACAATATAGATTCGAAAAAATCAGTTTAATAAAAATTCACATTTCTTCTTATTTCAAACCCTCGTCTCTTCCCACTTATTAATTCCTTCTAATTATTTTTTTTGTGAATATAATTTGTTGTACATGAAATCAGCTAAAATTTTAATTGTGCTGTAATTAAATTTTTAAGGTTCGTTTGTTTGTGTTGAACAATTAATTCCTTCAATTATCATAACTGATATCTAGGAATTTAGATTACGTCGGAGTTGAACTTGATATTGTAAATTGTCTCTCACTTTACCATTCGAAATAGTCAACTTTGACATGAAAAAGTGGGGGTTCATCCTAAAATGCTTTTTTTTTTGTTTAAAATGAGAAAAATTTAATATAATATTCGCCTGAATTATCTATCAACATTCTTTCAGTTATTAAAATTTTTGTGGAAAATTCAAATAATTGTTCTTTTTATATAATAAACTACTTCACCATTTTTTTAAACAAAAGTGAGGGTTCATCCTATAAAAAAATCTCCAATCTTCATGTTGGTTATAATTTGTAATGTGGTCAATTTTTACTGTGGATAAAAATGAACGTTATCTCGCTAATTCACCACCCCGACAATCCATCACATGACAAATCAACACAGAGCCTCCAGTTCCCAATGGTTCCCAATGGGTCTCCACCTTTCTTACCAAGTTGGGACTAGGTTGCCAGTTTGAGAATTTAAACTGTTTGGTTCAATACAAAATAATAATATGGTTGACCAGGTAGATGTCCGGGACCTCCCTTTTTCTCCACCTTCCTTCTAAATGCAATTAATTTTTAACATTAATTTAAATATAAGTACTTCTATAAATTCATGAGAGTGGTAAGGCAATTACATTTCACGCCTTACCAGCTCTTGGCGTTACCCAGGACCCACGATGAGGACGTGGCTGGCATCGGATCCCAAAAAATGACCACAATATAATTTCTGTGTTGACGTTGCCTTATAGTGCTATTGTACTGAGTTGTTTTTGTACAGTGTTATTTAGTCATGTAGCCAGAGGGAATGGCAATTGCAAGGAGAATTAGCTTCGATTTATCAACGCGATAACGATCCCGTTATTCCATTCGCAAATAAAATCCTATTCTAAACAGAACATACATTTAGAGTCGATAACTATCGATATCTCGCAAGTCTGTCACGCTTATTCCTCATTGGTTCACAGTCGTCTTATGCGGCAAATTTAATTCAGGATTCATTTAATTTTGAAATTTCCAATTATTATTGGACGCGCGTTCGGTCTCGTGAGGAAAAAAGGAAGAGAAATTGTCGAACTATTTAAAATACATAATCCTCATCATACCCAGGAGATCCTTCAGGAATATAAAAATTCGGTAGATGACAAAATTAAAGAATGTTTTCTACAGGGACTAAAAGCGGAGATTGATCAATGTATGCCAGATTATGCGACGATGACAATGGCATACCATAAAGCAATTATTATTGAACGTAAATTGATCGTGAAATGTGAATTACGCAGTGAAAAATAAAAAAATATTGAAAATAAAAAACAAGAAAATAATATTGATTCAAAATCCATTAAATTGTTAAAACAAATCAAAATAACGGTAAATCAAATAAAAAAAAAAATTAAAAATCGCGGGAATCAAAATACGAGTAATAACAATCAAAATAATACTGAATTCGGTAATCAAAATAATCAGAATAATTCGGGAAATGATAATTCTCAGGGAAACGCGGGTTTAACGCGTCAATTTTGTAATAAACGTGGACCGCTAAAACGTGTTTGGTTCGTATAAACAATTCGAATACAAATAACCAAGTCTGTCAAATTTGTCAGCGGCGTAATCATACCGCTAAAACTTGTTTTTCTATTAAGAAAAAGCTTACAACATAATGGACCGAAGTGCCAATTATATGAAAACTTTGGCCACACTGCTGACAAATGTCACGGTGGATCTAGCCAAGTTAATCAATCAAATGCATCTAATAATAGTGGTAACACTTGCCGTTATTGCAAACAGCAGGGTCACTCACTGGAAAATTGCGTTAAATTAGCAAGAAAAAATTTGGGAAACCGGAATTCATCTGTCCCGATGGGCGCGGGGAGAGATGCGAGAATTCAGCGTCCAGTGACTATAGTTCGCGAATCGGAGTCGAGAGAAGACTTCCAGTAATTTTGGTCCACTTTAAGAACAATGATGATATTCCATTCATTCAAATCGGTTTCGGAATGAATAATGAAGAAATAAAATGAATGCTCGATTCGGGTGCAACACCGAACTTAGTTAAAAATAAATATGTAGATCCAAATATTACGATCGATAAAGCCGATATCATTGAATTACATGGAATTTCGACATTACCGGAATTGACGTTGGGAAGCATGTATAACACCACGTACGATGAAGTGAAGGTCAAAGTGCCCACTTTGATCGTACGTGAATGCGAGAAAATATATGAAGCCTATGATCAAGAATCTAGTAAAGGAAATAATAAAGTAAATGAATCAAAAGTCGCAAACAAAATAGTAGCTCATATAAAAGAAGTTGAGACTAAAGATGGGTTCAATCAAATTAACGAACTGTTATGATTGGATCATTTAGGAGGTAAAGAAAAATCTCATGTAAATCAATTAATAAAAAATTATTCTGATCGGTTTCACATTCCAGGTGAACCATTACGATCAACAAAAGTTTGTAAACATAGGATACCAACTAATTCGGATATTCCTATTTCTTCTAAACAATACCGAATACCTCATTCAACTAAGTTGGAGGTTGAAAAGCAAATTGACGAATTATTCCAAGCAGGAATTATTAAACAATCAGAATCCCCTTATAACAGCCCCGTCTGGGTTGTTCCTAAAACCTCTGATTCGAAAGGCAATAAAAGATGGCGGGTAGTTATCGATTTCCGACAATTAAATGAAAAAACAGTAACTGATGCCTACTCCCTCCCTAATATAACTGAAATGCTTGATCGACTAGGGGGATCTATGTATTTCTCAGTGTTTGACTTAGCGTCTGGTTACCATCAAATTGAGATGGATCCAAGAGACAGCCATAAAACAGCTTTTTCAACACCAGCAACATTCTAGTGATTCATGGATACCGTGTTGTCTGGTTTACAAGGTACATCAATGTTTGTGTACCGTGATAACATAATTGTCTTCGCGAAAGATCTAGAAGATCATGAACAAAAAATTGAAGCGTTGATGCAACGTTTGCAAAAAGCGAATTCACAACTACAACCGGATAAGTGTGAATTCTTGCGACCGGAAGTAGGTTGTCTAGGGCACATAATTAGTAGAGAAGGATTGAAACCGGATCCCTCCAAATTAGATGCCGTGAAAAATTTTCCAATTCCTAAAAAATAAAAAAAATACGTTCTTCCCTGGGATTAACTGGGTATTATAGACGTTTCATTAAAAAATTTCCAAAATTGCGAAACTATTGACTAGATTATTGGAAAACGATGTAGAATTCGTTTGGTCTCAAGAAGCTAAAGACGCTCTCGAGACACTTAAAGAAGCATTATGTACAGCTCCAATTCTACAATATCCAGATTTTGCACAACCTTTAATAATAACTACTGATGCTTCTGGCATTGCCATTGGCGCAGTTCTTTCTCAGGGAGAGATAGGTAAAGATAAACCTATTGCTTATTACTGCCGAGTTTTAAGTGGTGCAGAATTAGATTATCATATGTACGGAAAGGAAGCTTTAGCCATTCTCGACGGAGTAAAGAATTTTAGACCTGTTGAGACTGACGAAATTATACTTCCCGGGTTTAGGGAGCGATAAACTTGTCACCTGTAGGGCGATAGAGTAATTGATGATCAGCTCCACCTTACTCTTCTTTTTGTTATTACAATGAAATATTCTCACTTAACCAATACATACAATGTAACATATTAGAAGAGAAACACGTGCATTAAATTAGTTCTAAACAGAATCTATGTTTAGTTAATGAATCAGCCCATAACCCTTAATAGTTTATGGGCCCAGTGGTGCAAAAATACATAGAGTAAAGGATAAAAACTATTTTTGTCAACGCAAACAAAAATTTAAGATTTTTTGCGAAGTGAAAGTTGAGGTTATAAGAGCCGGTGTGCAAATCAAGTATAATGTTCAATATGGAGAACGAGAACAAAAAAATCATCTAATTGAAAGACAAGGAGAACTGGATGCCCTGGAGGTTCCAAGTGAAGGTCGTATTGAAGAATCGTGGAGTGCTTGGAGTCGTGGATGGAACTTGGGCATTGCCTCAGCTCGCAGAAAATGCAATCGCCGATGCTCGAACAGCCTACACGAGAGATCTGAAAGCGTGGATGAAAGCTGATGCCACAGTCCAGAAAGTCGTCGGGACGAGCGTATCAGAGGATAACATACTGCACATTATGAACGCGAATACGGCGAAAGAAATGTGGGACCGACTGCACACGATCTACAATCAGGCATCGGAGATGAACATACTGCTATTGCAACAGAATTGGTACAATTTTACGAAGAACTCGCAGGACGACATATATCGCCAAGATTGAATACCTTGTGAGGTATTTTTCCAAGCGCGTCTACGGGATTCAGGCGCGTGGTTCTCCACGAACTTTCAGCGACCCTTTGGACTCTCTCAACCCGAAATCAGAACGACGGGAATAAACGAACGGGAATTGATGGGATGTGATTAGTAAGTTTGATGATATGCTACATGAAGGTGTAGTGGTGGTTCCCGTCGCGTGGGACGGGAATTGATGGGATATGATTAGTAAGTTTTTTTTTCAGAGGAGACAAAATACCAAAAGGGCGCCAGTCATTTTAACCGCCAAAGGATAAGGTCATACCGTTGAGACGCGTTCCACGACTAGCTCAGATAACCGCGGAGGCGTGTGGGAACAGGCTACAATGAACGTAACTCAACACTATGTAAATTTTATAAAACGAAAAGAATTTATTTTTAATCAATGAGTTACGGTAGGGACTTTTTACTCGTCCATACGATAGTCAACGTAGAATTTTCTGTACAAGTGCGGGAGAGGACTCCCGCGAGCAAAGACGCTACACAAACCGAATTAAATCGAAAGGAAAGCAATCTTGATTCGGTAAATAATTGAAACAGACAAGAATCAATACTTGACCATTAGTGAATTTAACAAAACAAAAAAATGTTATTAACTTATTGATAATAACTGGATAAAAGAAATAATAATAACTTTAAAGGTGCGTGGGAGGCGCTAGGACGTGAGGATCACCCATATGCAACGACGAAGCGAGAGCCACGACACGAAAAGTTATTAGGGAAGATTGACACAGTAAATGAGTAATGACCAATTTTTCCCCACACAGAAAATCTCTCTATATAATAAAAAAATAAGCCCAAAAATTCAGGCGACGCTTGATCCGGCCCATATTGGGGGGTGCCAATATATATGAGGGGGTGCCCATATGTGGGGGGTACCTATATATATGGGGTTGCCCACATAGGGGGGTGCCTACATATGGTGGTGCCCATTTATGGGGGGGTGCCCATATATGGGGGGGAATTATACGTATGTGGCCTCTTATGGTAAAGTATTTATAGAGCTATCGGAAAAACGCTCCCGGTCATAGCCATTCGGTCACACTGGGAGCCGGGAACGAGCGAAGCCAGCGGGGGCTTCAGGACTTCAGGGGACGTCCCCATCCCTGGAGGGTCTCAAGGGTCATAGGGGCCCTAAGGGTCATAGGGGTCATAGAGGGGCTAAGAGTTATGAGGGCCACGAGGGTCACAAATGTAGTAAGGCTCTTAAGGGTCACGAAGGTCATAGAGGTGCTAAGGGTCATAAGGGTCATAGAGGGGCTAAGGGTTATAAGAGTCACGAGGGTCTCAAAGGTCACAGGGGTCATAGGGGTTCTAAATGTCATAGAGGTTCTGAGGATCACGAAGGTCATAGGAGTGCTAAGGATCACGAGGGTCATAGGAGTGCTAGGGGTCACGAGGGGCATAGGGTTAATAAGGGTCATAAGGGTCATGGGGGTTTTAAGAGGACTGCCCATATATGGGTGGATGCTTATATATGGGGGGTGCCCATATATGTGCGGTGTCCATATATGGGGGGGGGTGCTTATATATATGGGGTGGTGCCCATATGTAGGGGGTGCCCATATATGGGGTTGTTCTCATATACGGGGGGGTGCCCATTAAGCTGCAGCATTTCATCCAGGACTTGAATTTTGATTTTCCCATGCCTCATTTCAATAGTTCATGAAAAAAAACGACCAGGTTAATTTTTTCCGAATTTTTAAACTGTTTTTTCGGGCAGCACAGAGATTTGAATATTCTTATGGGAATTTACACATGAAGCATGATATAAATCTCACAATCAATATTATGTAAAGTAATGATCAACATAATTATCATTACCGATCATGAGACTTTTCCCAGAGCATCATAGAATGCGAAAATATTTTTTTTTAATTTTCTCACTCATTTATTCGTGAATAAAAATGTTCGATTTTTGCTGAAAACAGGGATATTGAAGGACCTTTTAAGGTCCTTTAGGAATGACAGTTCCATTTGAGCTCTCGATACATGATTCTTCAACTCTTCTACTATCATTCTGAAAAGACTAAAACTTTTTTTTTCAATTTTAAGTCGATAAAAAATGCCAAAGGAAATTCTCAAATTTGCCAACATTGTCAGGTGCACGGATTACTCGGGGTTATTATGAGGAGCCATATAATGCAATGGATATAGGGTCGGTCGACCCCTTCCTCGTCCGAGTGTTCTCTCGGACAAAACGCTGTCCTTTATTGCACGCAATAAATAACCCAAATCCTTTTTTCCCCAAATATTTTTTTTGTCAATTTTTCGTAATTGCAATTAAGTAGAATATTTTTGGATTCCTCTCTACATGTGGATTGCAACAAAGCTTGATTGATTACGATATCATAATTTGGTGTGAAGTTATTCTATTTAGTCTATCCGTCAGTTTTATTTAATCAGTTTAGATTTTCTTCCATGCGATTTGCCCTAGGCATTATTATCAACTACTTAATTGTTGACATTGCAACTACATTTTTGCTTATTCTTCCTAGAGTTGAGTCTCAAATATTTTTCTATTATGGTTAGGAATAAAAAATGGATCAAAGAAAGTGTATTTTAATGAAGCACATCATTTTTATTTGTTTTTTTTTGTCACATAGATTTAGTATTTTTCACAACAGAACTGTTACTAATTATGCCATTGTTATTTAATTGAGTGCATTCAGCAAAAAACAACGAGATCATTCAGTTATAATATTGTTATAAAAGAAGACATAATATCGCATATTTTCTTCAAATTCACATAAATACTTTTGGAAATTTTTTCAAAAATTATAATATTTTAAATAACATTGATTGAGGAGTCTATTGGGAAAGAGCTTAAAAATTTTTCCAATGAACGCCCCATGCTCTCTTTGGTACAATCTGGTGATAATTGTCGCAATTTCTTAACAACCAGCATCAATTGCTGTTTGTTGCTCTCATCTTTCGTAAGCAAATTATTATATTCACTTACGAGAGCTACGCTTCTTTCAGCAATATCGTTTGTCACATGTAAATGTCGGACAACTTCCAGGGCTTGTTTATAATCGTCTCTCCTCTCCCATGTTGTTGGATCACTATCAAGAAAAGTGGGATCAATTTTCAAGATCTCAAAAAATTTCATAGTGTTCTGAGTTACAAAAGAGTCTAAAGATAGATTTTGAATGGATTTCTGTTCTTTGATCCCTAATTGTCTTCTCTCCCTACGATCAGTGAGAGGAGAACGTGATTTAATTGCTTGAGACATCTTCCTCTTACAATCGCTACTCACGTTTTCGTCAAAAAATGCGAGAGCAATCAGTTCCTCTGATAAATACCATAGATGATTCGAGAATTTATCAAATACTGCTTTACAAACTTCGGGAGGAAGACCGCTAGTGGCAGGCGCATTTGCTTGCAAATTTTTTAGCAGAATCAAGTCGTTGTTGGGAGCTGTAACCGGATTTGGAGCCGTAAACCAAGCTTTCTGATAGAGGCGTATGATGAAAATACACATATATCTTAGGCCTGACTTCTCTGCTGGCTTCAAACAAAATTGTTCCCTGAAGAGAAATATTTTGAGGGAATAAATCGCTTTAGCCATCCACCTGGCATGATGAATGGGTCCAAGAGCTCGAAAACGGTAACCTTTTGCCAACTTTCCGCCCAGGAACAATACCACCAATTCCAGAAATTCTCTGTAGTCATTACGGATATTTCCTTTCTGTAATTAAAAAAAAAAACATTGAAATTCATAATGTTTCAAGGGGGAATAATCTTCATATGAATCTAATTGCAATTATAACTTGCCTTCAATTGTTCTTGAGCGAAAGTGAGGTCGTCTTCCATGTTCTGCTGCAAGGCTTGCTTTACTACGTTGTCTTCCACTCCGGGTGAGAACTCTTCTTGGTTCATACTTTTCCATGATCCTTGAAACCTTCTAA
>NW_021681652.1:22889-24764 GCF_001412515.2 Diachasma alloeum
TACTCTCCATCAATGATTCGAATGCAGTTTTCAGAAGGAGTTCAAAGACATGATGGCGACACGCTAAATACAAAAGATCTCTCCCAAGGAATTTTTCAAGCAGGACACAAGCGCCACTTACGGATCCTGTGTTACTCGCAGTAGTATCAAAGACCATGGCGCATATTTCATCAACAATGCCCCATTCCTTCAAGTACTCATAAACAGCTTTTGCCTGTAATTCCCCGGATCCTTTCTCGAGTCTAGCAATACCGAGCAATTGATTCCAGCCATGGCCTGTTACAAGAACTGGAAGTCGATCGACTTTTTTCAGTTTGTCTTCTGGCGCTGATAATTGTTTGCCATCCCGATGAATCGTTAGGATATGGGAGGGCCTGTCTTCGAAATTCTCTCTAATTTTGGAATCGAGGAACTTGCGTTGTTTACGACGATTTCGACGAAGAGTGTCAGGACTCAAATGAACCTCTTCCAGGGTTATTCCGATTGCGATCAAGATGGCTGCTAGTACTCGTGCGGCCATACGATCGCTGAGTTTGGCTCTATCAAAAATTGCAGTGAGATCTGCATTTACTATCTTGAGTTTTTTGGGTTTTTTCGGAGCTGATGTCACCTGGTAATCGCTATCTCCATCCTGATCGTCTTCCAATAGCTAAATCACGTCATGGAGGTCTTCATCGTCGTCGAACACGTAATTGGCTAAATTTGCAGCAATTCCGGATGGTTCAACTAGAATATAAAATCCATTAGTTAGAATGAGTTGAAGATCTGAGAGAGGGCTGGAATTCATCACAAAGGGAAATTATAATTATAATAACTTGGAACGTTATTTTCCATTCCAATTGATTGAAGAAAGAATTCTTTCGTCATGAAAACAATATTCTATGAAAAAATTTTGATTTCTATATGGATTATCAATTTTAATAATGAATTGAAAATAAAACGCTTGAATCTACTGTGTCGGGACTGATACGTCACAGCACGGCAGTCACACTAGGCTGCTAACGTGCGAGAGAGATGGTGCACGTCGCCCCTCCCAGGTTCCGCTAGGAATTATTGGCGGTATTGTTACAAACTCTAGATTGAGAAAAAAAATAGATAAAAAATACGTGTGCTCCCTATTGAATCATTCTCTCCGTACCGCAAAATAAGTAGCGGCCCAGATACAATTCGTTCCTTGAGAAATTTTTACATAAAAATTTATCGATTGAAAAGTTATACCTTGGTTGGTTGGCTCGCTTCCTTCTACTTCCTCTTCAGTGAGCTCTTCACAAATGATTCCTGTTTCCATGGTAGTTTTTTCTTCCAAACAACCCCGTCGTCCCTTGTCTTCATGCAGATCCAGTAATTTTTTAGCGTTTTCATTTTTCAAAGCATTGACTTGGCTTTGATGTGCAATATTGAATAAGTCATTCAACGTACATTGAAAATCGACCTCCTTCGACCGAACATTATCATTTGTTCCTTTCCGGGCGCCGTATTTGAGGATGGTCTTGTACTCGTTCACTAATTTTTCCATTTTCGCAATCGCATGGCACTCTTTCACGATTGGAATCCCTGCATAGTTCCAAAAAACTGCACACTTTCGCACAACACATGTTGCAGCTTCATGACCGGAAAGTTTTGGTGAGGCATGTCTCGTATAGAAAAAATAGCNACCTTCATCTCTTTTCCCCTAATTAATATTAAGGAATAAAACCAATGCTGTTCGATGGAGAATTACATTCCTCATCCTTCAACTCCCGTTTCGTTCCTTAATCTCTGTAATAAAAAAATAAAAACTGCGACGAAATTCGCGGCGCTGTGGAAAACTCAATGGTTTCTCGGCGCAGAGCGCTTCCCCATTAATTCGCCCGCTAATTAAAAAATCGTCTCTTT
>NW_021681652.1:24925-25083 GCF_001412515.2 Diachasma alloeum
ACCCAACAACCCCCGTTTCATCTCTTAATCTCTCTAATGAAAAAATTATAACTGCGACGAAAGTCGCGGCGCTGTGAAAAACTCAATGGTTTCGCGGCGCAGTGACTCGCGACAACTCGCCCGCTAATTAAAAAATCGTATCACTGCTACTAATTAAC
>NW_021681653.1:0-128 GCF_001412515.2 Diachasma alloeum
AAAAAATTTTTTTTCAATCTCTTCGCTCTTTCAAAAATTTACTCCTCTCAGCCTAACAGGCGCTAAGGGATGAAATTCGTGTCACTCATTGTGTATTAAATGCTCAACACGTTGGCACAAATTTCATC
>NW_021681653.1:415-538 GCF_001412515.2 Diachasma alloeum
AATCTCTTCGCTCTTTCAAAAATTTACTCCTCTCTCCCTAACAGGCACTAAGGGATGAAATTCGTGTCACTCATTGTGTATTAAATGCTCAACACGTTGGCACAAATTTCATCGCTTAGTCGC
>NW_021681653.1:736-934 GCF_001412515.2 Diachasma alloeum
ATTAGGCGCTAAGGGATGAAATTTGTGTCACTTATTGAGTATTAAATGCTCAACACGTTGGCACAAATTTCATCCCGTAGTCGCAGTTAGGGTCGGCGGAATGAATTTTTGAATTGAATTTTTTATTCCATCTCTTCGCACTTTAAAAAATTCACTCCTCCCTCCCTAACTGGCCCTAAGGGATAAAATTTGTGTCAC
>NW_021681653.1:5542-35681 GCF_001412515.2 Diachasma alloeum
GGGGCGGGCACACACACATATGCTGCATATCACATGGATGTGCGCCCGCTTAAAAATCACTCCCCATTGGCCCACCCTTAATTGCCAATAACTTTTTAGGGGTGAGTCTGATCAAAAAGTGCAAGAGGACTTTTCTGCTCAGAATCACCGCCTGATCCTAGGGTGTTCAGATGTACATGTACTTCTGAAACACCCTGTATATAAAAATACATCACATGCTGAGAATGAGAGTGCCCATTTTCAGTCGCATAACCCACATCGAAATATTTACGGTGTTATTATTTGAAGTGAGAAAACAATTTACATCCTGCTCCATTCGGATAATATTATCGTTACTTTTCTTCACTTTGCATATAATAATACGAATAAAATTTGAAGAATATTCGATATTTTCTTTGATCAAAATTGCACAATAGCGGATGTCAACATTATTGGAAAGTAATCAAAAGATCCAGTTCAGATATGCTTTCGGAAGCAGGGTAGACATTTCGATAACTTTGTTATCAAAATGTCCATCAGGTATGTCGGGAATAATTTGTATACATTGTCACAAAATCTTAGGCTGTATAATCATCTGATTTGGCTGCTAAAAACAGGTATGCCGGTAGGGGTCAGTTCCCATGTATTGAAATTTATGAACACGTACACCTTAAGTCCTTTAAAATTTCTGAGATTCGCCATTATATGTAACAATATATCACATGCTGCGAATGAGAGCGCCGATTTTTTTTCGCATATATCCCATCGAATTTTTTCCGTAATATCATTTGCGTTGAGATGACCATTTACATACGGCTCCATTCGGATAATGTAACCGTTACTCTTTGTTACGGTTCAAATTACAATGCGAATAAAAATTACAGAATACTCCACATTGTTTTTTACTCAAACTGCACAGTCGCCGATTCGAAAATTATTTCAACGTGATCAAAACGTCCAAGTCAGATATGCTTTCGGAAGCAGGGCGGATAACACGTGTTACCAAAATGTCCACGAGGTATTACGGAAAAGATCTTTAAACATTGTCACATCTTAAATCCTATAATCTTCCGATTGGCCGAATAATAGCAGGAATGCCAGTAGGGGTAATGCGACAAGGATTTGAAGGTTATCAGCACCTAAATGATTAGTCGGCTAACATTTCTTACAGTCGCGACTATATGTAACAATTCATCACTTGTTGAGAATGAGAGCGCCGATTTTCATTCGTATAAATCGCATCGAAATTTTTCCTGTGATATTATCCGAGTTGAGATGACTATTTATATCCGGCTCCATTCGGATAATGTTAACGCAATTTTTCTTCACTTTGCAGATTATAATGCGAATAAAAGTTGAAGTATATTGTATATATGTCTTGATTAAAATTACACAGACGCCGATCCCAAAATTATATCAAAGTAAACAAAATGTCCATCTCAGATATACTTTCGCAAGCAGGGTAGACATTTCGATAACATGTGTTACCAAAATGTCCACCAGGTATGTCGGTAAAGATTTGTCCACATTGTCGCTATTTCTTATAATCAATAATCTCCTGATTGGGCCACTCATACCGGGCATGTTGGTAGGGATCGTTTCTCAACTATTGAAGTTTATCAACACGTGAACATTCACTGAGCTAATTTATTTTCAGATTTGTGATTATCTATAAAAATATATCACTTGCTGAGAACGACAGCACTGTTTCTCGGATGGGAATGAAAATTATAGATTATTTTAAAATTTATGAAATTTATATTGACAACAGCAGCTAATGAGAACATAATTCGGAATCAACCGAAATGTCCAAGTAAGATATGGTTGCGGAGGTAGGGTGGACATTTCGATAACATGTGTCACCAAAATGTCCACCAGGTATGCCGGAAATATATTGTAAACGTTATCACAACATCTTAAATTCTATAATCTTCTCATTGGGCGCATAATATCAGGCATGCCAGTTGAGGTCACTAGACCAGGATTGAAGTTTATCAACATCTAAATAATAAGTCCCGTGATTTTTTTTACATTCGCGACTATATATAACAATACATCACATGCTGAGAATGAAAGTATCCATTTTCATTCGCATAACTCACATCGAAAAATTTACGGTGTTTAATTTGAAGTGAGAAAACAATTTACATCCTGCTCCATTCGGATAATATTATCGTTACTTTTCTTCACTTTGCATATAATGGTAAGAATAAAATTTGAAGAATATTCGATATTTCCTTTGATCAAAATTGCACAATAGCGGATGTCAAAATTATTTGAAAGTAATCAAAAGGTCCAGCTCAGATATGCTTTCGGAAGCAGGGTAGACATTTCGATAACATGTGTTATCAAAATGTCCATCAAGTATATCGGGAATAATTTGGACACAGTGTCACAATATCTTAAAATCAATAATCTACTGATTGGGCCACTAATACCGGGCATGTTGATAGGGTTCGTTTCTCAACTATTGAAGTTTATCAACGCGTGAACATTCACTGAGATAATTTTTTTTCAGATTTGTGACTATCTATAAAAATATATCACTTGCTGAGAACGAGAGCTCTGTTTCTCGTACGGGAATGAAAATTATAAATTATTTTAAAATTTATGAAATTTATATTGACAACAGCAGCTAATGAGAACATAATGCAGAAGTAACCGAAATGTCCAAGTAAGATATGGTTGCGGAGGTAGGGTGGACATTTCGATAACACGTGTCACGATAATGTCCACCAGGTATGCCGGAAATAATTTGTAAACATCATCACAACATCTTAAATTCTATAGTCTTCTCATTGGGCACATAATATCGATCATATTGTTGAGGTCACTTGACAAGGATTGAAGTTTGTCAACACCTAAATAATTAGTCCCGTGATTTTTTTTACATTCGCGACTATATTTAACAATACATTACATGCTGAGAAAGGGAGTGCCCATTGTCATTCGAGTAACCCATATCAAAATTTTTACGGTGTTATTTGAGGTGAGAAAAAAATTTACATCCTGCTCCATTCGTATAATATTATCGCAACTTTTCTTCACTTGGCAAATTATAATGCGAATTAAAGTTGAAGAATATTGTACATTTTTCTAGATTAAACTTGGGCAGATGACGATTCCAAAATTATTTCAAACCAACCAAAATATCCATCTCAGATATGCTTTCGCAAGCAGGGTAGACATTTCGATAACATGTGTTACGAAAATGCCCTCCAGGTATGTCGGAAATGATATGTCCACATTTTCGCGATATCGTAAAATCAATAATCTCCTGATTGGGCCACTAATTCCGGGGATGTTGATCTCAAATGTTGAGAAACGACCCCTGTCGTTTCTCAACTATTGAAGTTTATCAACACGTGAACATTCACTGAGCTAATTTTTTTTCAGATTTGTGACTATCTATAAAGATTTATCACTTGCTGAGAATGAGAGCAATGATTCTCTGAAGGGAATTGAAATGATAAATTATCACAAAATTTACATTGACAACAGCAGCTAATGAGAACATAATTCGGAAGTAACCGAAATGTACAAGTAAGATATGCTTGCGGAGGTAGCGTAGACATTTCGATAACATGTGTCACCAAAATGTCCACCAGGTATGCCCGAAATAATTTGTAAACATTATCACGTCTTAAATTCTATAACTTTCTCATTTGGCGCATAATATCAAGCATGCCAGTTGAGGTCACTCGACAAGGATTGAAGTTTGTCAACACCTAAATAATTAGTACGGTGAATTTTTTTACATTCGCGACTATATATAACAATACATTACATGCTGAGAATGAGAGTGCCCATTTTCATTCGCATAACCCACATCGGAATATTTACGGTGTTATTATTTGAAGTGAGAAAAGAATTTACATCCTGCTCCATTCGGATACTATTATCGTTACTTTTCTTCACTTTGCATATAATGATACGAATAAAATTTGAAGAATATTCGATATTTTCTTTGATCAAAATTGCATAATAGCCGATGTCAAAATTATTTGAAAGTAATCAAATGGTCCAGCTCAGATATGCTTTCGGAAGCAGGGTAGACATTTCGATAACATGTGTTATCAAAATGTCCATCAGGTATGTCGGGAATGATTTGTACACATTGTCACAAAACCTTAGGCTGTATAATCATCTGATTTGGCTGCTAAAAACAGGCATGCCGGTAGGGGTCAGTTCCCATGTATTGAGCTTTATGAACACGTATACATTAAGTCCTTTAACATTTCTGAGATTTGCCATTATATGTAACAATATATCACATGCTGCGAATGAGAGCGCCGATTTTCTTTCGCATATATCCCATTGAATTCTTTCCGTAATATCATTTGCGTTGAGATGACCATTTACATACGGCTCCATTCGGATAATGTAACCGTTACTCTTTGTGACGGTTCAATTACAATGCGAATAAAAATTACAGATTACTCCACATTGTTTTTTACTCAAATTGCACAGACGCCGATTCGAAAATTATTTCAACGTGATCAAAACGTCCAAGTCAGATATGCTTTCGGAAGCAGGGCGGACATTTCGATAACACGTGTTACCAAGATGTCCAGCAGGTATAACGGAAAAGATCTTTAAACATTGTCACATCTTAAATTCTATAATCTTCCGATTGGGCCAATAATAGCAGGCAAGCCAGTAGGGGTAATGCGACAAGGATTTGAAGGTTAGCAATACCTAAATGATTAGTCGGCTAATTTTTCTTACATTCGCGACTTTATGTAACAATACATCACTCGTTGAGAATGAGAGCACAAATTTTCATTCGTATAACTCGCATCGAAGTTTTTGCCGTGATATTATCTGAGTTGAGACGACTATTTACATCCTGCTCCATTCGGATAATATTATCGCAACTTTTCTTCACTTTGCAGATTATAATATGAATTAAAGTTAAAGAATATTGTACATTTTTCAAGATCAAAATTGGACAGATGCCGATTCCAAAATTATTTCAAACTAACCAAAATGTCCATCTCAGATATGCTTTCGCAAGCAGGGTAGACATTTCGATAAAATGTGTTACAAAAATGTCCTCCAGGTATGTCGGAAATGATTTGTCCACATTGTCGCGATATCTTAACATCAATAATCTCCTGATTGGGCCACTAATACCGGGCATGTTGCTAGTCGGTCGTTTCTCAACTATTGAAGTTTATCAACACGTGAACATTCACTGAGCTAATTTTTTTTCAGATTTGTGACCATCTATCAAAATATATCAGTTTATTGCTGAGATAACTAGTGTTACGAAAATGTCCTACAGGTATGTCGGAAATGATTTGTCCACATTGTCGCGATATCTTAAAATAAATAATCTCCTGATTGGGCCACTAATACCGGGCATGTTGTTAGGGGTCGTTTCTCAACTATTGAAGTTCATCAACACGTGAACATTCACTGAGCTAATTTTTTTTCAGATTTGTGACTATCTATAAAGATATATCACTTGCTGAGAATGAGAGCACTGATTCTTTGAAGGGAATGAAAATTATAAATTATTGCAAAATTTATGAAATTTATATTGACACCCGCAGCTATTGAGAACATAATTCGGAAGTAAACGAAATGTCCAAGTAAGATATGCTTGAGGAGGTAGGGGGGACATTTCGATAACATGTGTCACCAAAATAAATATCGGCTGAAAAGACGAGGATCGATCGAGTGAAATACTCCTAGTATGGTGAACCTCCCCCACTCTACCGTTTTACGCTGATGCTGGCTCGTCATTGTTCGCCCCGCCACGAAAAGTCCTCAGGGTAGACGAGTTATCCTCTGAGGCCGGTTTACCGTTGGATTTTCCGTGAAAATCTAGCTGGCGCCAGACTTAATTGAGCGATAGAGAAGATGCCCAAAATAGTTTGGGATATTTGCTGTTGGGACACCGGCAAAAAGCCCTTACAGCGTTTGCTTAACATTAATTTGAACATACATTAGTCATGATAATTATTGGTATTACAGTGAAAATTGTTTTTTATTTGATTGTCGTCGTTTTTTATTCTTTCTTAAGCTTATATGTTCAAAACTTTATCGCTTACATTATTATAATTGATTCAGTGATTTTCATACAATTGTAAAAATATTTGTAATTAATGGCTATAAGAGATTCCACATGCATCGTTTAATTGTTATCTTACTGATTAACTTAGTTATTTGTATTGTACGAACTTGTAATAAGAATTTTCAGTGAATTTTCGAGAAGGATCTAGTGAAAACTATAAGTTTGGCTAAAATTGGCTGTAGTTTCGGGGCGCACAGTTCAAAGAGCGACCGGTCGGGCTTTGGCCTATGACAATGGCTTTTAGGTAGCAGAAGGGCTGTACCTTCCTTTTATTGGTCCGGAAGTGACCAGGGGTTGGGAGTAGTGGGGATGCCGCGTGAAGCGGTGAGACTTGCTACCTGAAAGTGGGGGTCGAGCGTCAAGCGCACCCCTATGTCATGTGTGTAGAGTACTCCCAACACTGTGGCACCCTACTAGGCCTTTATACATTGAATATTTTTACATTTTTTATTCATTTGAATTATTTCTGATATTTTTACTTATGAATAATTCATTTTTAGCTGAATTTTGAAGTTGATTTTTACTATGGCTTAAACGGTTCCTTAAGGTACCCTTATGGTACTGCAAATGACAATTTTTGTCTGTTCAAATTGTATATTGACAAATTTTACAAAATTCGTTTTTGAGTCTATTTTTGAGGCGGAAATATAATTCCGATGAAAAAACATTTTTTTCATTTTTTTTATAACATTCGATTGTTAATAACATTGTTATTTAACAATCTTTTGGAAAGGTTTTTTAGTTTACCTGAAAGACCTTGATTTATAGTATTTTTGCCCAAAATTTCATTATTTAATCTTTATAATCTTCGGAGATATTCACAGTCAAAAATTTGACCTTGAGAAACTGTCTATTAACTTCCCAAAGGGTGGTTTTTGAATTTAAAAATCTGTTTAATGTTCTATTCTGTGGAGAAACTAATGGAGTATTTTTAGAATATTTTTACTTTCTGAAATGTTAATCAGTTCGAAAGTTATTAAGGTTCCAAGTTAAGGGTAGCCAATGACCTGGAAATTGACACTTTCTAATTCGACTTTTTCCGTGATTTTCCATTATTTTCCTGTTCCTCTACTAACCTTCAATTGATTGCATTGATTTTTGAATTTTTATGGTAGATTTTGAATGACATGTCAATAGACAGTCAGATCTGTCTATTGACTTCTTGACTTTTTTGATAATGCATTCTTAGAGAGGCCAATTTATTCATCATTTTTCATATCTAACTTTTTCCTATATTCCTCATAGAAAAAGGTCTAGAAATTTCCAAAGTTTCGTTAGAACACATGAATACGCACTGCGAGTGCATGTGTGTCTGCAACTTTCAAAAAAAAATCATATCTCCGTTGCATATGAAGATTAAGGAATGATTCAAATTTTGTCTTATTCGGGGCTTCGAGATCTTCGATTTTAGTCTTTTTCCAGATTTTTCCGATAAAATTTACTATGTTTTGTTTATAACAATTAAATTTGTTGATGGGTTTTTCAATATTTGATCGAGGGATATAATAACTCACAATTTATAGAATACTTTTTGTTCGACAAACTTCTCTCCATATCTTACACAGAGGGCGCTATTAATTTCCAAAGTTCTGATAGATACACGGATACACATGCTCGAATGGGCGAGTGTGGTATATTTGAAATTTCATATCTCCGCTGTTTGCAGAGATGAAGAAACGATTTTCGGTGGGTATCTTCACCGATATAGACCCTTTATTGTTAGCCTGTTTTCAAGTTGTTTTTATGAACATTATCCCAATTGTTTATAAACAATTTTACATCTTTATGATTTTTCCAGTCAAATGATCTGTAGAGATTTTAAGGTTGAATTATTTCTTGATTTTTCGTGTGTTTATTATTATTTTTCTCTATAACATCATCATGTGCAATCGAAATATAATTTGATAACTGTTGAGTAGATTTGTTTTCTGTCTGAGACAGTTTGTTGTATTTACATTATAATGGTTTTTAAGAATAATTTTATATCATTTTTTTGTTCGTTTTTAAAGGAATTACATCGTTTCAAAACTCATGTATTCTTGTTTCTTCAGTTAATTTTCCTTAAATATTTAAGAAGACTTCAGTTAAGAAAACGTCACTCGCTGTCGTGGTTGCTAGCCTGCCTTAGCATCGCAGGTTAGTTCATCTATAATTATTAGTATTTGTGGGCTCCTTTTTGGTCCCGTCCTGTTTTTATTAGTATATTAAGTATTAATTATTCAGATTGCTTAACCGGCANATCGTTTCAAAACTCATGTATTCTTGTTTCTTCAGTTAATTTTCCTTAAATATTTAAGAAGACTTCAGTTAAGAAAACGTCACTCGTTGTCATGGTTGCTAGCCTGCCTTAGCATCGCAGGTTAGTTCACCTATAATTATTAGTATTTGTGGGCTCCTTTTTGGTCCCGTCCTGTTTTTATTAGTATATTAAGTATTAATTATTCAGATTGCTTAACCGGCAATGCCAAGGTGACAAATACTGTTCCGTCTTCCGTTAACAGTTTTGTTTTCTTCTTCTTTTTTGTTATTTGTGTTTTTCATTTATTTCTCTTTTCTAACTTGAATACAGAGTTTTTAGCTTGGTTTCTTCTTTGATTTATTGTTTGTAATGTATATATTGTTTTTTTTCTCCAAATATTCAATATTTCAAGTTATTTTCATGTTTTTGCGGTCATTTTCCTAAATTTGAATAAAAATTTTTCACTTCAAATACTCATAACTCGTAAAATATTGATTTTATCAAAAATTAAGTGGACAGTGTTTATGTTTGTTTTTAGTCAATCTTTCGATTAGTAGGAGAATTTTTGCAAAATATTAGTTTGAGAATTTTTGTACTCTGAAGATTTCCATTTCCTGCCATTATTTTCAATTTATTTCAAGATAACACGAATAATAGAGTAACGTATGTCAATACGTAACAATATCAGCTCGAACATCAAAAACTTCAGTTTGGGCATTCATTTCTTCTTCGTTAAAGGGGAATGCTCCTCCCTGAGAATTATTTTGACCTTCCATCGGTATTTCATTTATTCCATGATTTATTCGTGTTTGAAATTGATTTTGAAAATTAGGTACAAAATCATCGATTGACATGTCCGAGGAATGTTTAATTGATTCGTTTTCAAAAAAATTTTTATCGTGAAATTTATCAATTGTTATACGTTTATTTCCCGTGCTGGGGGGTGACGTAAATTTAGCTTCAAAACGATTTCGTTTATTGGAATTTCGTTTTATTCTTTTATTCGATTTTTGTTTTTTGGTTTGATTTGATTTTTGTTCAATGATTTTATTTGATAAATTTCAATTTATATTTGGTATTTGGGGATTTAGTAAATTTGAAAGGTGTGAGGGGGCTGGGCTTTGTGCTGCAGACACAGGTCCTTGAGGCGCGGCCAGGGGGGTAACAACTAGGGCTTCAGCCCAGACGTAGCATCCGCACTGACTTCCATCTCTCCCGAATGATAGAAATTTAGATTTTTATTCAAGTTTTGATTTAGAAATAGACCTTGATTTAGACTTGAATTTTGATTTAAGTTCGAACTTTGATT
Source organism: Diachasma alloeum (assembly GCF_001412515.2). Classification (NCBI taxonomy): domain Eukaryota; kingdom Metazoa; phylum Arthropoda; class Insecta; order Hymenoptera; family Braconidae; genus Diachasma; species Diachasma alloeum. The sequence goes on from NW_021681653.1 coordinate 15,152, forward strand.
TGGTATTTGATTTATATTCGAATTTAGATTTGGAGATTGAGTTGGATTCGAATTTTGATTTGGAGTTTGTTTAATATTCGAATTTGAGTTTGGAGATTGAGTTAGATTCGAATTTTGATTTCGACTTTGATTTAGTTTTTCAGAGTTAGAGTCGAATTTAGAAATTGATTTCGATTCAGATTTAGAATCATTTGTTTTTTGTGACACCGTTTGTGTCTTTAAAGGAGGAAAAATTTTAATTGGAAGACTCAATGGTTCCTCCTCAGAACTCGATTCATTGGTAATCATTTGTTTATGAAAGGGATTATGACGGCTCGTTGATTTTCTTTTTATTACCGTTTTATTTCTCTTTCTTAGATTGTATGGTCTAGTATCTGTGGTTTCATGCAGGCGCTTAAGTGCGGAGAATTGATCGACGGGGTGATCAGGCCCGACGGGAGAATTTTGTCCACGCGTTTGAGAGCTACCTGAACGATGAATTGAATGGGGTTGAGTCTCAGTTATCTCTTCCTTCTTTTTTAATGATTTAGTTCCGGAATTATCCGTTTGATTTAGAAGTTTTTGAATTTCGCGGCTTGAAATCTCTAATCCCTCAGGAGACGTTTCAGCAAATTCAGATTTAGAGGTTTGCAATTCCTCAATTTCTTTAATTAATTTTTGAATTGATTCTCTCGCATGCCTAGTGTCTTCTTGTGTAGAAAATCCTAGGAGATCTTGAGAAGAATTTGATTCCGCATTTGAATTTTCATTTGCATTTGAATTTGTCCACGACTAGAGTGAGTTATCTTTGAAAACCCTTTAAAATCTTTTGATGAAAAGTCAGAATTATTTTCTTTCGAGAATTTTTTGAAACCTAAAGAGGGAGATTTGAGAAAAACATTGGTTTCATTTTCGTTGTTTTGAATACCGCCATTGCTTTCAGACGACATTCTTTGATCCCTAGTATGGGAGAGTTGAGAGACCAGCCTCTCACTTTTTTTTATGTCAGAGGGGGAAAACCCTCGAAAATCTTCCTCTGAAGAGGGCTGGTCCCTTGTGTTTTCTAGTTGCACGTCGTTCTGTCTCTCTCTAACACTCAGGCCCGAGGCTTTTGGGCATAGAGAAAGATGGGACGTGTGCTGTGCCTTTTTCAAGCAGCGCAAACGTGGCTCATCCACAGAATCCGAGTCGCTGTAGGATGTTGCCATGGCTATTTTTTCTTGAACTTGGCTGGACTCTGAGTCGGCTTCTATTGAGGATGTTGCGTTTTCTAGGTTTTTTATGCATAGGTCGAATATCAGAGCCAGATGAGGAGGAAAGTTGTCGAGTTGTATGGATTTTTCCAACGTTGTCACGCCACTCGAATTTTATGGGAAACACGTGCGTCTTTTCTATTTCTATAGGGTTTCTGGATAATGCATCTGCATTTGTGTTATATTTTCTAGGTTTATAGATAATAGTAAATTCGAATTCACGGAGGCGTTCTCCCCATTTCATTACTCGCGAAGTTGGATCTTTAATAGAATTTACCCAAACAAGCGGTCTGTAGTCTGTGACTAGAGTGAAGTGTCTACCGTAAAGATAGCATCGAAAATGTTCAATTGCAAAGATAATTGCGACCATTTCTTTCCCGGTTGTTGAATAATTTACTTCGTGTTTATTCAAGATTCTGGAGGCATAAGCAACGGGTAGATCTTGTCCAATAACGCCTTGACTAAGAACAGCACCGACGGCATAGCCAGATGCGTCAGTTGTGAGGATAAATGGCTTATTGAAGTCAGGAAATTGAAGGATCGGCTCTTCACAGAGTAAATCACGGAGCTTGTCGAATGCTTGCTGACTCTCATTAGTCATTTGAACGAAGTGAGTTTACTTGTGAGGTCGGAAAGAGGTTTTGTGATCTTTGAGAAGTCTTTAATGAATCTACAATAGTATCCGGCAAGGCCAAGAAATTCTTTGATGTTTTTCTGCGTTTTGGGCACAGGAAAATTTTTTACAGAATCGATTTTAGTAGGATCAGATTCAACAACTTCCGAAGAAATTATGTGACCGAGATATTTTACTTCCGTTTTGAAAAATTCGCATTTATCGGGTTGTAATGAAAGATTAGCTTTACGGAGACGTTCCGCTAATCTCCTGAATTTAATCATGTGTTCCTCAATTGAGCGGGAATAAATGACAATGTCATCTAAATAATCGAAAAGTTCGGATCCCTGTAGGCCGGTTAAAACTTGATCCATAAGGCGCTGAAAAGTGGCGGGAGCATTTTTTAGGCCAAAAGGCATGCGGTCGAACTCCCAATGACCATGGGGAATCGTAAACGCAGTCTTGTGTCGGTCTTTTTTACTCATTTTAATTTGATGAAAACCGGAAGCAAGATCAAAGACTGAAAAATATTTATTTAGCACTTCCGAGTTGGTCGAGCATATCAGTAATGAATGGAAGTGGATAAGCATCTGCAATTGTTTTTTCATTTTGTGCTCGATAATCGATGACCAAACGCCACCTTTTATTACCCTTTGAATCAGACTTCTTTGGGACTATCCAGAGAGGAGAATTATAAGGCGAAGTGGAAGGGCGAATGATCCCTAAATTGGAAAGAACTTTAATTTGTCTTTCGAATTCCTCTTTTTGACAAGGGGGAAGTTAATATTGTCGGACGTTTATGGGGAGGTCATCGGTGGTGGGAATGGGGTGCGTACACGCGTTGGTGGCTCGTAAACTTTTACCAGCTATGTGAAAAAGGTCCGCATATTCTTTTACTAGGGTTTTTACAGCGTCATACAGCGTTTACAGCGTCTCTTCTTGATTCAAATGATTTAACCGTAATAGTTCCTCCACCTTATTAGCGCGTTCAACGGGATCTCGCGTCCGAGACTCGTTTACCTGTTGCTCTACGGGTGATGAGTCGGTTTCGTAACCCTCGTCTTCACTTGAGTCAAAAGGAAACAAGGTAATTACGGGGACGTCTAATTTGATATCATGCTCAGTAGTATTTATCGCATATAAATAGGCTATACCGTTCGTGTTAGTAACTACGGACTCTCCTAAATATAACCCTTTAATTTTTGAATTAATGCGCGGTACGTAACCTTGGGGACATTCAGGATTCACGAATCTTACGTACATTAAAGTTCTTTGTTTAGCAGGAAGCACGACTGACTCTCTATCCGCAAACCGTATCTTGGTTTTCCCTACTAATAAAACGTTACGTTTCAAATCAGCCACCCCTTTGTTTTCACGAAGAAATTTTGAACCAATGACACCTACATAGTCCAACGGAAAATCATCGGGGATGACATTAAACCTCACAGTTATCCCATTCAATTTTATGAAAACTTCGCCTAATGTTAAAGGCTTATCAGATTTAGAAACTCCGTTTAATTCATAAATTTTGTTCTCATTAATTGAGATCGAATCTTTTAATTCACCGATTTTAATTGAGATTAATTGTGATCCCGTATCGAGTAAAAATTTTGCTTGATCATTAATCAAATAATCGGAGTTTAAAATAACTGAAGGGGATGAAAATTTTGGATCGAAAATACTGAGTTTGCAATTTATTGTATTGAGGTTTATCATGCCCGATATATTTTTTATTGTTGAGGAGGATTTGTGGGCTGGCGCGCATGGTTTGGGTTTAAGTTCCCCGCTGCGGCGCCAACTCGTTGGGAAACTTGACCGTTTCCCGTACGCTGAGGGCTTTGACCTGCGCTATTAGAATTGCCTGTGTTAGACGCGGCCCGTTTACCCATATTATAAGCTCTTTTACGACAATCATTGATAATATGGCCTGGATTTTTGCAATAATTACAGATTGGAGTACCACTATTTCTATTGTACGAATTGATATTGCGATTAAATGATCCATTTGAACTCGATGAATTTTGGTTTGAATTAAACGTGTTTCGATTTGAATTGAATGAACTTTGATTTAATCTTGAATTTGAATTACTCTGTTTGTTTTTTCTATATTCATTATTATTGTGATTTGACATTTTACAATTTGAACAATATTTTTCGGTTTGAACATTTGTTTGATTTGAGCTTGAATTAGTTTGAACAACGAGACAACTTTTCGGATGATTGACATTTGAACTTCGCTTTTTATCGGTGTTTTATTCGCGTTGAAACAGTAATTCGTATTCAACAGCTTTTTCAGCAGCCAATTGCATCTCGGTAAATGTGTAGTGTCTCATGGCAGCAGGGAGATCAGCGTTAAGGCCCATAATAAAATATTTAACTGCTTTGGCTTCTGCCTGAGATTGATGATCAGCTCTTTTTTCTGCTGGTAGATTTTCGGCTGAGTCAATTATGTTACTTAAATGTTCTGCAAGTCGAAAACTGAAATCTGTTACCGATTCATTTGACTTTTGAAAAAACGATGAAAATTCATCTAACCATTCGTCTGGTAGTTTTTTCAGGAAATAATGTCTTTTAACAAAAGATTTGAGTTCATCAATCGTATTAATTTTAGCAATAATAGCGCGATTGAGAGCGGGATTTTTTAATCGATTTTTTAATAATCTGATATTTCTCTCTGTGTATTGAGGTATTAATTCTTTCGCGTCTTCGCATGATGTAATAAATTCGTTAGCTGGATAATTTGAACCGTTGAATTCAGGAATTGAATTTACAAAATCTTTCGCAGACTGTGATCTTGCACCTGCAATTATTCTTAAATCGTTTGGGTCGATACGGATAGTTACTTGTTGTGATGCACCTTCGGTCATTTTGTCAAATTATTATTTTTCTTGTCACTCGCGTGAAAAAAACAAAATTACCGATTCGCGAAGATAATTAATTAATTGACTTACAATATAACAGGTACAAATAAATACAGCATGATCTGCAATTGAGTTCGCTGGTAAATTCACTACCAGTCGTATCAAGGGCTGGGCGGGTGGGTCGTCCTAGGGCTACACCTCCTTTGCCGACGGGTGATTGAACGGGGCTCCACGTAGATCCGGTGATGAAGTTCGAACAGAATTTAGCAACTGGGTCCAAGTGGGCTGGATGAATTGTCCGTCGTTGTTGAAGATGCAGTGGACTCCACTCCAATTGAAGATGATAAATTGTGATTTTATTTCTTCAGAGTTTGTGTGTCTGGCCGGCACCGTTGGAGAAGTACCAAATTATTCACGCCGTGTTTCACGTGTTTGGTTTATCGCAACTAGCGAAGCACTGTTGTCACCAATTTGTTTATTAAAAGTTTGTGTGTCTGATTACTCACGATTAGTGAAGCACCGCTGCCACCAATTTATTTATATAGGGATAGCTGTTACGTCCCAAGTGTTTTACACTCAATTGTCTGTTGAATAAATTTGAGGAATAGTTAAATTGACCCTTTGGTCGGTAACTCCAGGTGTTGAGGGAAACTATCTCCTTAGGTAGGTTCCACTAATCAACTACTACGCGCAGTTGACCAATCAAGACACGATTTAGAGTGTTTCGTTTAATGAGATTTATTTAGTAACAATAACACTTAGTTTTATTACACTGTTTCACTATTGTAGGTTCAGGGTTTTTCAAGTGACCCTTGTGGGTTGACGGTTAATTCAGATGTTCTTGTTTTGTTTTGGTTTTATTTTATGATTCGACTTCTATTTAATTTAATTGGTATTTGTGATTAAGTCCCGAACACTTTAAATTTAGACTTGGGTATTTGGAGTTAAAGTATTCACTGAGACTTTACTTGGAATTGAAGTTTCACTTCAAGATTTTTAGAGAAGTTATATTCCTTTCTCTTTGACTGTGGATATAAAAGTGAGTTTACTAAGATGAGATTTGAATATCTTAGGGCTGCTTAGGGCTCACGCGTGGGCGTACACGCTCTAATTTCTAAGGGTAGGATTGGTTCATTAGGGATGGTGGTGAGGACAGAGGCGAACCGGTTGGTTTTAGGTCAATCGGGGAGCCTCGAAAGTCGTGATTGGATTGGGAGCAATAAAGGGTGCAGCTGCATTTTACTCTTGAGAAAAATTCTGTTCTCACGGAACGTTAGAATTTGGAAAATGTCATTTGACACTTATGATTTTCGAGTTTCTTGGTTGCGCCGTGTTCGGTTTACAATTTCAGGATGCTAGTGCTTATCTTAAACATTTAGTTAGTTCTTTTTCATGTTTTTGGATAATTTATTATGCACGTGTACATACGACTGGTTTTCGGCTTCGTTTCAAATGTGGGAAAGCTAGTTCTATGGTTTTCTCAGGAAAAAGTGGTTTGGACACTTGAGTGTTATCTCTGTATGAAACTAAATAATATTCTAATTTACTACGTTTGAAAAAATATAATTGGGAATTGGGACTTATATACTAATTGTGGGTAAGACTCCACAGTCGATAAGGTAAATGAGAAATTGAGCTAGCGCCATCAGGTGGCTAATGGTAAGGACGTAACAATAAAAAACAGATTATTTCGCCTTAAAAACAGTTATGAATGTTGATATTACAAATATTTTTCCGTGTGTTACAAGTGACTGATGATATAATTGCATAATGTGACTGTGAAGAATACGCAATAGACAATCTTAACACCTGTCATTTCTACAAATATTCATACAGATTTTTTAAATTATCCTTCCACAAAAGCATATCCAAGCGTAAATAGCGGATGATGGAGGATGACCATGTCATGATTCCTGAGCCGGTAGAAGGAACCAGCGATGAAGAGGACTGGTTGAAGGGGAGAAAAAGAAAATTAAAACTTCAAGATTCTTGCTGCATTCAGTAAATTTCCTTTCTTGCCTTATTATTTGTTTTTTTTTGACATTTTCTGATAATTTTACGAACTCCATTCATTTCCTCTTCATTCAAATGGTATCGTTTGCCATTTTTAGTAAATATTTCCGTAACAAATTTGGTTCTCATATGTTTTGCCATTCCTGCAGCAGTAACTCCCATCAACCCCTGAAACAATTATTCAATAAGGGGTACATGATGTGCAACTTCTTTGAATGAACTTCTTAAGAGACTTCGGGATTAAAAAAAAACTATCGAAATGCGGGGAAAATTTTGCTCCCTAAATTCTCCGCCAAAAAAGGATAAAAAAATAAACTACATACCTCAAAAAATTTGTAATTCTTTAATTACGAGGATGAGAAGGAATGAGTTCGATCCGGATTCTCTAAATGGGTTAAAACTATTTTTTAATATATGAGGTAATTGACAGTTCTGAGGGGATCGCCATTTTGCCTAGGACTGTAGGTGGCGCCGCCTTATGTCTGGGGCGGAGAGTCGAAATCAACATTTATATTAAAAAATAATTTCAACCCATTCAGAAAATTCGGATTACCCCCGTTTTTTCCCCTCCTCTTAATTAAAAAATGACAAATTTTTTGAGCTATGTTTTATATTTTTCCATGCCTTTTTGGCGGAGAACTTAGGGAGCAAAGTTTTCCCCGCATTTCGGTACTTTGTTTTTACCCCCGAGCCCTCTAAATAGCAAATATTTGATGGTAAGTATCAATAAAAAAACATTTTTTCATACAGAATATCTTATCGAGAGATTTTTTACTGCAATCCCTCTGCTAATACTTCCAGTTCTTCTTATTTTGGGTTTTTTCAATGAAAGGAGAGAAAATAGTCGTAAACATTTGGACAATTAATGTTTAGAGTTCTCTGTGGACAATTTTTCACTAGAATATGTTGAAGAGACAAATCAGAGTCTAATGATTCTTTCGATTATAGTTTGTATTGAGCATTTGCGATTTAAAAAAACATATAACAAAAAACCACGTCCATGTAACATAAAACTACAAAACTTGAATTTGAACGATTATATATCTTTCATTACCATAAGCAGTTACCTTAACATGGCCATGACTCAACTTTGACTTGACCTCCACTTGATCTTAAGGAGGGACCCTGGTGAAATTTAAAAGTCATCGATTAATGAAAATAACTATCGAGTGATTTTGGATATATTTTGGAGTAACTAAAAAACTAAGAAAAATTACGTACCCAACCCCTTTTACTCCGTACATCAGGCGAAGACGTAGTTTTTCATGTTTTTGGCTTTCAAATTTTCCTCACAGAACAATTTTCATCCGTTGAAAATTGATTTTTTTTGCAAATTATTTGTTAGATTCCATCGAATAAAACTATTTTTTTTCGATTTTCTCAATTAGATGATTGAAGTTTTTTTTTCAGTTTGCTCATTTTTTGGCTTTTCTCATACCGTGCAGAAATAGTATATTTCGATACAAGTGCGACGGGGTGGTAACGAGTGTGAAGTTCTGCCAATATCACGAGTTAAAACATTCCGTCGCACGTGTATCCGAACTATATTTTTTTGTTAGTGATGTTACGTTCAGCGAGTGCCGAACTGTGCCATTTTTCGTTTACTAGTAAACGAAAAGTCTTTTCGTTTACAAGTTTCGACTTTTCGTTTACTAGTTAATGAAAAGGCACTTTTCGATACGGGCTGAACGTAGCAGCAGTGACAAAAATAATTATTTTGCCTCGGCTTCGCCTCGGGCCACCAACTTCACACTCGTTACCAGCCTGTCGCACTTGTATCGAAATATACTATTCTGAGCACGTGTTATTTACTATTTTAATGTTTGACGGTTCAGAATCATAATTTTTATAGAAAAAATAATTTTAAAAAAGAGTAAAAATGAAAAAAGTAAAAAACTTTGAATCCGGAAAAAATTCTATTTCGCTATCATCTAATTGAGATAATCGAAAAAAATACTAAGTTTTATTCTATAGAGTCTAACGAACATATTGACAAAAAAAGTTAGAATCGGATGAAAATTGTGGTGCGAGGAGCATTGCGACACCAGAAAATATGAACAACGATCTTTTCGCCTAACGTACGGGGTAAAATCCGGTTGAGTACGAATTTTTTGTTAGTTTTTCAGGTATTTCATATACAAAAAATCACTTGATAGTTATTTTCCTCTCAACCAATCAGACTTTCTAATTTCACCAGAACCCCCCCTTAACTTGACCGTCACTTTAATTTTTTGTTGTCTAAATTGAATTTTTCAACAAAAAAAAATGCCTCGGTCTGCAACACTCATGCTCGCCACAAATATTTTATTTTTATTTTTAAAGGAATTTATTGCGAGCAAGCTCGCAACAGGCCATTGCCCGAGGGCATTCAGCCAGTGAATACATTTTTCATATAATTTCTTTTCCAAACTGAATATATAATATTAATTGAGTACGTTGATATATGAGTGTTTTTTTTTTTTTTTTTTTTTTTTTTTTTTTTTTTTTTTTTTTNATACATTGTAAGAGATGCGGTGATGAAGAGGCGAAGGAAATAGAGGACTTTTGCTACTGGTCTTGACCTTGGAGATATGCTAGACCTCCCCAGGAGTTCGAGCCATACTCTTCTCTTCTGACGGCCTGTAGGTCCTCAAACAGGGTGTGTGGGGGATATTTATACCGGGATCTTCTAATGGGGTTGCGCTTGTGGCAGAGGTCAGAAATATGGTCCAGTTTATTAAGGGCAAAATTCGTTGTCATTTTTTTGAGTCTGTCAAGGATAGGTTCAATTTTGGTACGTTCGTAAAGTAGGGTGTTGGAAGGGTTGTAGAGGGGATTGTCTGGATGGCGGATCTTCGTCATTTTACGAAGGGTGGTTCTTTCGGCAACGCCCGTTATCTTTTGGGTTCCAGGTCTAGCAAAGAGGAGTAGAGGGTGGGCATAGTCCAGTATTGAACGACATATTGCCTTGTATATTTTAACGACATGTTGGGTGTTGAGACCTTTGACTTTGTATGTAAGTCGACGGAATTTCATACTCCTTGCTATGCACTTTTTTTTAATGATATTGGCGTGGGACTTGAAGTTGAGGTTGTAGTCCACCTCTACCCCGAGGTATCGGGTATGGGCGCAGGGTAGGATCTGTGTGTTTTGGAGGATTATACTGGAGTTGGATTTTCGCGGGTTAATGTAGAACTGTAGATATTGGTATTTGGAGAGGTTGAGTTTGAGTCGCCATTTTTCAAACCAGACCTGAACCTCGTTAGCGAGCTCTTGGAGGTTCTCGGTCGCTGCGTCCCACGTTTTGCCATGGCCCACTAGCGCCGTGTCATCAGCGAATTGGACAAGGTATTTGTTGGGGTTTGGAACTAAGAAGGGGTTATCGAGGATGTCGTGGCAGAAGATGTTATATAAGAGAGGCGAGAGGGGAGAACCTTGAGGGATACCTTGTTGGGGGGCGAAGTCCTGAGAGTGGCTGTTCTTGACTTTAATGGACAGTCTTCTATTGAAAAGGAACTGTTTGACGATTTTAATCAGGTATATGGGACAGTTTAATTTGTTGAGCTTGAAGAGCAGTCCTTTATGCCAGACACTGTCAAAGGCCTTTTGGACATCTAGGAATAGTGTATTGGTTTTGAGGTTGTCGTGCTTGGCAGTATGTACGTTGGAGGTGAGGATGGCGAGGGGGTGAAGGGTAGACTTTTTTTCTCTGAACCCGAATTGATAAATGGGGATGTCATTTTTTGTTGCTGTGTTGAGGCGTTCTTAAATTAGTTTTTCAAACATTTTACCTATGGATGGGAGGATGGTGATGCGCCTGTAACTGTCATTTTGGTGAACATCCTTACTGACTTTAGGAATGACGATGATGATACCTTTTTTCCATTCGGGGGGGAAATGAGAATTTTGGATGCAGAAATTGAATATTTTACCGATGTGGAGGTGGATTGAACTTGAGAGGTTTTTCAGAGTAGCACGGCGTATGCTATCATGACCTGGGGCCGTGTTTTTGCCATTCGTGAGAGCTCTTTTATATTCGCCAGGGGAGATGGGGGGAATATCGTCAGGGGCGAGGTCGAGGGGAGGGTCTGAGGGGTAATTGAAGTCGAAAAACCAGTCGTTTACATTGTCATGGGTAAGTTCGTCAAATGTGTCTGATTCGGTGTATTTGTATGTGTCTTCAAAGTACGTAGCAAAGGCATTTGCCTTGTCAATGTCTGAGGTGAGGGATTGGTTATTGAGTGTGATTTCGGGATAGTCATTTCAGGTCTGTATCTGGTGAGTTTCTTAATAATGGACCAATATTCCTTACCCCGCTTGCGCTGTATTTCCCTACAAGCCTTCAGCCATTGATGAGATCTGAACTCCTGGGAGAGTTTGTATATATTTTTTTAGAGCATTAATTTCGGCTTTCCTAAACTGGTTGGTTGCCGGCGAGTTGAGATGTTTATCACTTTGATAAGCTCTATATTTCCTTCTTTTGGTTTTGATGAGATGGATGATGAACGGAGACAGTATGTAGTTGAAGAAGTTGTACTTGGACGTCGGTGTATGTTTTAGAATTGTTTCCGAGAGAAAAGCGTTGAAAGCAGTTATGTTTTCGGCGTTGATATCGGGATGGTCCTGGATGAACTCTGCTATTTCATTGTTGACCTTATCCATATCCGTTTTGGCGAAGTTGTAAATTGGAGGGTGAAGCTCGATGGGTTGAATGTTCGGGTCTGTTGCAATTGAAAGGTTAATTGCCAGATGATCTGCACCCAGGTCTGGGACCAGTTCCACACTGTGTACTCTGTTGAATATGTTTTTAGTACAGAAGACTAAGTCAGGAGTGGTGTCTTTGTTGAGCGGCATGATGAAGATCGGGTCTGTGTAGATTCGTGTGAATTTTCCGCTGGAGAGAAAGTCCTGGATTTGACTATTCTTCTGCTTATCTGGGTCTCCTATGATCAGGGCGAATTCGCAACGTGTTGCCATGATAAACAGTGAGTTCTCGAGTTTCGTAGTGTGATGTGAGTATATCGCAAAGATGTGAAGCGGTTCCTCTCTGAATGCTATTGAGAAATGGAGTATTTCATTCAGGGATTGAGTGATGGCAGGTGCATTTTGTTTTTTTGGATGTAGATGTGGGTTTATTTGAACTAGCGTTCCACCCCTAGTTTTTCCGTTGATGGAGTTGCCTATTTTGCCCATGGAGAACCAATCTCTGTACTTGATGTTGGTGTTCACGTTGATTTTGGTTTCGACGAACAGGCTACAATCGATATTGTTGCACTCAATGTAGTTATTAATGAGGATTTTTTTGTTCGTGTAACTGTTTATGTTGGAGTACAGGAAATTAATGTCCGCCATTTTCAATTAAAATACTTCTGCCTGTGGAGGGTTCGGTGGGAGAGGGATCCTCGGGGGCGTCCAGGTTGAACATCAGGATATATATTTTGTTGCCAGTGAACACTGCAGCTGTGTCGATCCTGAATGTGTCGATGAAACGCTTCTTGAGCTTACTAATGAGTTCTTCTCTGTTGGTGTTTTTGGGGTTGTTGATTTTAGAGATATAGGTATTGATGATAAAATCGTGGGTGGTGATGGGAGCATGGATGGAGTTATTTTTGGTGATGATTTTATCCAGTTCTCTGGATTTCTTGTTGATTGATTTGATCGGAGCATTTGGGGAACCTGCGATTGGGCTTTTTGGTGTGTTGGGGCATTTGTATGACCATGCAGTGTGCTCTGTGGAGTTGCATGCGTTGCATTTGATGGCCAAATCACTTTTGCAGGAGTTCGTGGATTGCTCGCCTTGACATTTCTGACATGTCAGTTGTTGAGACAGTTCGCGGTGGTGTGCGAGAACTGAGCACATTTGCTGCTTGGGGAGGGAGCGGGGGGAGGGGGAGAGCTAGGATAGACTGGGTAGTGTTTGTTGAAAAGGAAGACACCTTGATTCATCAGCTTGTGGAAGGACTTGTCACCTCCAGTGATAACTCGAATGAGGGTAGTGGGTTTGTTAGTAGCTCGTGCTGTGATTCGTTTGCAGTATCGGTGCTCGATATTATTGTCAACAAGGTATTGTTTCATTGTATCATCTTCGATTTCATATTCTACTGTGGCAATCACAACCGCGAAGGTAGCGGGGGGAGTGGGATTAGCCTGGAATGTGTTTCGATGAGACTCTTTGTATTCATTTATTTTACCTTTGTTTTGAAGATCATTCAGCGTGTTGAGAAGCTCAATTTTGCTTGTATTGGATTTCAAAAGGAATCCTTGGCTCGTCTGTATGATAACATCATTGTTGTTGTTACGTACCGAGTTCCAGAGCCTTGTGATTTCAATTCGGCTGGTAATATTGGATTTGATGTAGAATAGATTGTCGAAAGGCTTATGGATGATTTCTTGGAATCTTTTAGAGGAGTTGGAGGGATTCTTGATGTGTGGAATGTTGTTGGATGTGGAAGGTGAAATGTTTGTGGAAAGTGGAGTGGAAGGGTTGTAGTTGATTGTGTTGGTGAGGCGTGCGGCGAGAGGAGCAGTGTCGGAATCGAAATCCATGGCTCGATCGTTGATTGAATTGCTGTTGCTCTGATTGTCTCCTTCTTTATTATCCTTTCCTTTCTTTTTTGGTGGTCTGGAGGCGCCAGGGACATCTTCGGTACTTCCACCGCTATCGTTTCCAGGCCTTTTGGCCCCTTTCTTTCTACCCATACTGANCTCGGGGGCGTCCAGGTTGAACATCAGGATATATATTTTGTTGCCAGTGAACACTGCAGCTGTGTCGATCCTGAATGTGTCGATGAAACGCTTCTTGAGCTTACTAATGAGTTCTTCTCTGTTGGTGTTTTTGGGGTTGTTGATTTTAGAGATATAGGTATTGATGATAAAATCGTGGGTGGTGATGGGAGCATGGATGGAGTTATTTTTGGTGATGATTTTATCCAGTTCTCTGGATTTCTTGTTGATTGATTTGATCGGAGCATTTGGGGAACCTGCGATTGGGCTTTTTGGTGTGTTGGGGCATTTGTATGACCATGCAGTGTGCTCTGTGGAGTTGCATGCGTTGCATTTGATGGCCAAATCACTTTTGCAGGAGTTCGTGGATTGCTCGCCTTGACATTTCTGACATGTCAGTTGTTGAGACAGTTCGCGGTGGTGTGCGAGAACTGAGCACATTTGCTGCTTGGGGAGGGAGCGGGGGGAGGGGGAGAGCTAGGATAGACTGGGTAGTGTTTGTTGAAAAGGAAGACACCTTGATTCATCAGCTTGTGGAAGGACTTGTCACCTCCAGTGATAACTCGAATGAGGGTAGTGGGTTTGTTAGTAGCTCGTGCTGTGATTCGTTTGCAGTATCGGTGCTCGATATTATTGTCAACAAGGTATTGTTTCATTGTATCATCTTCGATTTCATATTCTACTGTGGCAATCACAACCGCGAAGGTAGCGGGGGGAGTGGGATTAGCCTGGAATGTGTTTCGATGAGACTCTTTGTATTCATTTATTTTACCTTTGTTTTGAAGATCATTCAGCGTGTTGAGAAGCTCAATTTTGCTTGTATTGGATTTCAAAAGGAATCCTTGGCTCGTCTGTATGATAACATCATTGTTGTTGTTACGTACCGAGTTCCAGAGCCTTGTGATTTCAATTCGGCTGGTAATATTGGATTTGATGTAGAATAGATTGTCGAAAGGCTTATGGATGATTTCTTGGAATCTTTTAGAGGAGTTGGAGGGATTCTTGATGTGTGGAATGTTGTTGGATGTGGAAGGTGAAATGTTTGTGGAAAGTGGAGTGGAAGGGTTGTAGTTGATTGTGTTGGTGAGGCGTGCGGCGAGAGGAGCAGTGTCGGAATCGAAATCCATGGCTCGATCGTTGATTGAATTGCTGTTGCTCTGATTGTCTCCTTCTTTATTATCCTTTCCTTTCTTTTTTGGTGGTCTGGAGGCGCCAGGGACATCTTCGGTACTTCCACCGCTATCGTTTCCAGGCCTTTTGGCCCCTTTCTTTCTACCCATACTGATACACTTAAGACTTACTTTATACTTGTGTCGGTATATTCACGCGAGCACAGTAGAGAGCTGTTGACGGTTCAATGTCTCGAGTGAGACTGATGTCGCCACAAATATTTTTTCGGCCATGTGACGAAAATAACTATTTCACAGGGGGGTCTTTGCAGCTGCTCTTCGCTTTTTTTATCATTGACTTTTCAATAAAGCGTCGGAGAGAAAAAATTTATTACAGTTATTGTCTCCAAATAAACCTCTCGAACTCCCCTCACGAGCATGATATTTGATTTTAAGACATCCCGTCTATACGAAAACGAAAGTAACTTACCGGGTTTTCTCTATTTATTTTAGCTATCAGGTCTGGATAACCACTGTCATGCAATATATTACATAGTAGGTTATCAGCAATCAATGTTTTCAATACTTGGGCTAGTTGTTCATCTGAAATGTTTTTGGATCGTGGTATCTTAACCTTTTTCTTGGCTTGCTTTGAACCATTTTTCGTTGTGGACTTCCTGGCAACAGATCTTCCTTTTTGAATGGTCAATAGTCTTTTGTCAGCTAGTGGATCATTGGGATGATGAGTAATGAGACAAGAAATTTCAACACGAGGATGTTCTTTCATTCCTAGATTAGGTGTAATGGTCAATGTCGAAAGAGAAATCTTATATTTCTCATATCTGAAAACAAAAGTCATTATGGCCGGTGTACTGGACTTAGGACTCCAGTACACTGCAATCTTCGCACAAGATACCACAGGGACTGTAGGGGAATAAAATTCCGAGAATTAAATATCCCCCACGTTACTTGCGTTCACAGGGGATTTTTTTAAATTCAATATTCTTGATATAAGTTACTAGACAATTTCCATTTTTCATGATCATTTGAGTATGATTCGTGATGTGAAACACGAATGTTTGATTAGAAGGTATTGTTTTTAAAATAATAATTTTGAAATTCGGAATGAGTTAGTTTGTTAATAGAGGGCTGCGAGGCAAAATTGAGACGTCCATTGCAATTTTGGTTTTCATAAAAATTGAGTGGAATTTTGTTTTCTTTTGTAGATCTATCCATCTAAAAAATGGACGTAAAATACATAGAGCAATACGTGTAAAAAATATATATTTTTCCGTTTTATGACCATGTTTAGTTTTTTTATCAACTGTAACGAGCCCATTCGTTTTGAAATTTAATTGATGTGCAATTGATATTCTAGAATTTCCAGTAATTTCTGCGATATCTTAATTCCATTGCCCCTCAATTCTAGCCCCTTTGTGGAGTATCTTGCATGGAGAATATTAAACGAAAAACATTCAAACCAAAAAGTGTGGGTATCACTCTGCACGGATTCAGGCCTAGTATCTTGTATAAAGACTGCATTGTATATTCTTTAATTATGGGTTGGAACGTACACTTCAATGGATAAAACTTTCAGCGTTTTTGGTTGGAAAGTCACCGTTTTTGGGGAAGATGGAGTACTTCCGATCGAGCTCTGTTCCTGCTGGCCGTCTGGATCAATTGACTCACTATCACTTGTGCTCCTCGACGGTGTCATGATGGGTACCCTATAGAAAGTTTACTTATTGAAATTTTAATTTATCCAACCCATAAGGTAAATGTACCTATGTCCGTCTCTGCGGATGCTGCCAGATATCACATTGTTTTTACCATTTTGACAGTCCCAACAATCTATTAAGATTGAAATACTATTGGAGTTATTTCAGTTAATAAAAAAAAGTTATAGATGGCAATGAATTGTGATTTATTGAATAATAAGGGAGAAAAATTCCATTCGCATCAATTACTGCAATAACAGTGAATTCTTAAATCGCAAATTAACTCACAATTTTTAAATATTGAGATCTCTGTTATAATGGTAAAGTAGAATTAAGAACCCCTTCATTGTTTCAAATAGTTAAAAATTCAATAAAAATACATAAAATGATATCCTGATATTTCAGTAGAATAACGACAATTAAAAGAATAGGTACTATGAAAATGACATTAATCCTATACTTGTTTCGTAGCCAATTGTCAATTGAATGGACTAAACAGATGAAAAAAGAATTTAAAAGGTTGGACTGGTAAATACAAATAGAATTTTGTGCCTCAAGATATTTTTGAATGTTGGTTTATCACACAATAGGATACCCACGATGATGCTCTCCCTCGAACGTGTAGTATAGGGATAAATGAGCGAGCGTACGACTATGGGACTGTTCACATTTATGGACAATTATTACTGAATAATCAGTAATAATTATCAGTAGTTTTTTCTACTGAGAAAATAGTAAATATCATGATTAATATAAGTCAATTCAAATTTTGAAGGTTTTATCGGTTGGTATATAATTTAATAATGGAATAATGATGTGTTCACCTTAGCTAGACGAGCGTAGGATTATTTATCATATTGTAATAATCTATTGAAAATTCTCACATTTCAGAGGGTTTCGGATCAGCAAGCAATTTCAAGTTCAGGCATCTCTTCAAATATGCTTCATTCACGAATCTACGCCATTCGTTATTGTGATAACCTTTACCAGCGATCACTATCTTCCTGTGTTTGTAGGTTCTAATTTCCTCATCGAGAGCGTCAATTGTCGCGATGCCACCGTTCTTCTATATTATTAAAATATACCAAAAAAACATTAATTAGAGTGAAGGTCAAATGCATAATCTACATATAGATTCAGATATTCATAGCTGAATTAATTGTTAAAACAATTTTGAGCTTTCGGCAATTTGCATAGACTAAGAGTCATAATTTTTATGGCTATCATCCTATTATTGATTGCCATTCTGATATCTAAATAAATACTATCTAGGGGAAAGTGAGATAAATCAGAACACCGATATAGAACAGGTATCATCATTAATTATTTGTGTTTTTGCCATGGTTCTTTAGTCAGCATCAAAGCGTAACCAAAAAACCACGCGTAAAGTGGTGGACACAAGTCGACAAGTGTTCTTTTTTATGACTGGGTCATCTTTGTCAATTCCCGATCTTCATGGACTTCTGACCATTGATTTTGACCCCTATTTTTTTTACCTTGGCGAAGCTTAGTTTCGATTTTCATTTTTGAGCCGCGATATTTCAGTTCTGACATTGAAGATCCTTTGTTTTAAGGCTTATTTCTGTTTGTTAGTCTTCACCTTTGTCACCCTTAGTTCTAATCCTTATTTGGTCACATACATACGAATGCATCTACATGCATACGTACATACGGACATAATGTAAAATATATTCTGATTCCTGATAATAAAATGAGTTATTTTAAGAAAGACAATGGAAACTTGAAATTTAATGTGACAAAGCTTCTATTTTTTAAAATATATGATTTTTTGTGAACTTGCCTCGATTTCCTCGTTTAGCGAATTTACTATCGCTCCTTCCAATCCCAGTAGGAACACGTTGATTGGTTTCCCGCTTTCGTAGATAAACAAATTTGTCGTTGGCTCTGCCGTATTTTGTTGTTGGCTTCCGATGTTAACACTCGAATCCGTTCTAAATTAAGCCAATTTACTGTATTACTGTAAATTACTGAATTTACTGTATTACTGTTTAACTGTATTTTGTAATTCCTTGATCAATTGAGCTTGCTCTTCAATTAATTGTAACCTCTCTGATAACTGTTGGTTAAGCTGTCTCGCTTCTTCCATCGGACTTGTAGGGGGTACTGCATCCTCAAGATTATCCATCTTTATTAATTTGAATTTGTACGATTTCTTCAACCAAATAAAGAAAAACTATGAAGAATCTATTCGATCTAAAAGTTATTTTACTGAATTGAATCGTTGGCTAGTATTTGAAAATGGAAAAAAAAGGATGGGCAAACAAAACAACAAAAGAAAACAAAAACTTGAACGTTCGAGGCCAATCAGAACACTTGGATTGATCGAGTCTTGATTATTTAGGACCATAATGAGTCAAAAACCGGAAACATCGGGTGGAAAAAGGAAGACAACCCCACACTTAGCACCATTTTTGTTACGTATTCCCGATTGATTTGAGATAAAATGAAATAAAATAGTAAAATTTATTTTATTGATTAAAATTTGAACAGACAACAGAAGTTGGGCAGCCAAAATTTTAAGAAATAATCGTCGAGCGGTAGCCGATTACCCTTTGACTTACCGTAACTAGGTTGAAAAGCCATCCCTCATTCGTGTTCTTTATTGATCCGGGAATAAATGTCTCTCATTTTGGAGTATCAAATGATCTCCGGGACAAGAGAAATAAACTGTTGTCTTCATTTTACTCACTTCTGCTCGTCAATGACTCTGGATCGTTGTTTCAAAAGGTCTCGATCTGTGAAGGCCTGATTTGAAGGTACCAGGATTCGTTCGTTGAGTGGTAGGGGTCCGACGGGCGGCAGCGGCTCGCTTCCAACAGCAGGCCACAATCGAACAAACGCTCACTGGATAGCTGGTTTCAGTTTATTTAGATAAATTTCCACTTTTCAGTTTGTAATTATTTTTGTTACCACTGGGAATAGCTTTGGATATTTTGAAAACTAGAAAGATCAAATAATATTTTCTTTATTTTAGGTTTTGTGGTTTAGTTCCCGAGCGTCGGATGCCCGTCACTGGTTAGGATCACTGGAATATTTGAATTTTAAACTTAAGTTTTGCGGAAAATAAAATATGAATTGTATTGCGAGAATTCTCATGGGGGTCACTGAAAACACCGAACCAATGTTCAAAGCATTTTCAGATCGTCTCGGTAAAATCCTCAGAATGAATCTACTGGTAAAAAGTATGAACTGTATTGCGAGGATTCTCGTGGGGGTCAATAAAAACACCGAACTAATGTTCAAAGCATTTTCAGATCGTCTCGGTAAAATCCTCAGAATTTATTTATTAGGGTATTAATTTATTTATCAGGATATTGATTTTTTTTTTATTTCAAATTTTTATTTGATTTTTAAGCCGAGTTTCCTAGTCAGTTCAGGCACCGCCGTGTATTCAACGGATTATCGGATTAGATTTGTTTATTAAAGTGTAGTGGACTTGATGAAACTCTTGAATAAATTTTAATAATTATTTGGTGAATGAGAAGTTCGAAATTAGATGTTGAAGTGGCAAAAAAGATTCTAAGTTTGGATTGAGAAATAATTCTAAGTCCAGAGGAGACAAATCAAGGTAAATAATTGTAAGTCCCAAGGGGGAATCAAGAAATAATTCTAAGTCCAAAGGAGACAAATCAAGGTAAATAATTCTAAGTCCAAAGGGGACAAATCAAGAATAAATCCAGAAGGGATATTACAAAAATTCTCTAAGTCCCAAGAGGGCGTGCTGAGAATTTCACTAAGTCCACAAACTCGCGAATTTTCTAAGTCCGAAAAACACTTTACCGAATTTATTTCACTTCGCGGAGCTCCTTTTGAGCTATGACCGGCTACTTCGAGCGCTGGAACTGAACTGACTATAGGCTGTCGCGTCTCGAGGTACCTCGACTCGCTCTTTACGGCGCGTCAACGTTGCGTCGAGCCGCCGAAGTGGCACAGTGGTGGGAGTAGTGGGGATGCCGCGTGAAGCGGTGAGACTTGCTACCTGAAGGTGGGGGTCGAGCGTCAAGCGTACCCCTATGTAATGTGTGTAGAGTACTCCCAACACTGTGGCACCCTACTAGGCCTTTATACATTGAATANCTAAGTCCGAAAAACACTTTACCGAATTTATTTCACTTCGCGGAGCTCCTTTTGAGCTATGACCGGCTACTTCGAGCGCTGGAACTGAACTGACTATAGGCTGTCGCGTCTCGAGGTACCTCGACTCGCTCTTTACGGCGCGTCAACGTTGCGTCGAGCCGCCGAAGTGGCACAGTGGTGGGAG
>NW_021681654.1:0-316 GCF_001412515.2 Diachasma alloeum
TAAAAGGAAACAAAAAAAAATCAACAAATTATTTTTCAGCATTAATTCAAACTATCATACCACCGAAGGTATGATAGTCATTATCAACAATTCAAGAGACTTGGTCGATACTTGGCTTTGAAATACTGCGACCGGAAGCTGTCTCATTCTTGTTCGATAGATTGACGATGTTCTTACGATAACTGACATTTAAATATACTGTCCGATACCTGCCTCATACGTGTACCATAATATTACGAGGTATCATCGATACTTTGCTTGAAAATACTTTGAATTATTTTTTTTCGATTTTACTCCGAGACTTGGTCGATACTTG
>NW_021681654.1:449-45804 GCF_001412515.2 Diachasma alloeum
AATATTCTGTCCGATACCTGCCTCACACTTTTACCATAATATTAAGAGGTATCATCAATACTTTGCGTGAAAATACTTTGAATTATTTTTATTCGATTTTATCACCCGATTTGGTCGATACTTGGCGTTGAAACACTGCGACTGGTGACTGTCTCATTCTTGTTCGATTGATTGACGATGTTCTTACGATACTTGACATATTAATATTCTGTCCGATACCTGCCTCACACTTTTACCATAATATTAAGAGGTATCATCAATACTTTGCGTGAAAATACTTTGAATTATTTTTATTCGATTTTATTACGAGACTTGGTCGATACTTGGCTTTAAAATACTGCGACCGGAAGGTATCTTATTCTTGTTCGATGGATTGATGATGTTCTTACGATACTTGACATATTAATATTCTGTCCGATACCTGCCTCATACTTTTACCATAATATTACGGGGTATCATCGATACTTTGCGTGAAAATACTTTGAATTATTTTTATTCGATTTTATTACCAGACTTGGACAATACTTTGTTTGGAAACACTGCGACCGGTGACTGTCTCATTCTTGTTCGATTGATTGACGATGTTCTTACGATACTTGACATATTAATATTCTGATTATTGATGCTCCTGCAATAGTTCTTCGTCATCTCCCAAAGTTACCTCACACTATATACAAGTAATTCTCATTCCTCCGTTTTAAACCTATCAGCGCCATCTCCCATGTATATCATCAACTGACTTCGTCGATAGGGAAGACTAAGTTGACAATATCACTACGTTTCACCCTCTTGTATTTACGTGTGTGTTGAGTTGCCGAATTTACCAGATCTGTGGTCAGTTGCAGATGTGTTCAGTTGACTGTGTCCAGTTGCACCCATCCCTCCACTATAGTGTTCATCCAATTCAAATGCCTTAGTACAGTCAACACTTACTATACAATATTCGGATATTTTTACCACTCAGTGACTTTACGTTTCGAAGATTTACCACGCGCCTTGGAATTTGTTTTTTGGATGACTGTACCCAAGCCGTTTCATGTTGGATTTAAGATTGGGAACGCATCCCTGTTATCGACTGTTTCCATGGTAATAGATGAAAATTTCTTTACCCACAGAGACGTCCTCTCGATTAGTTCATGTGCGCCACCGCTATGAAACTCTGATTGAACAGTTCCCATAAGCCTGATAATGTGAATCGCGAGAATATGAATATCCGCCTGTTTCTATGCGCGTATCTTCTTTACTGCTAATCGAAAAAATACAATAGTTACACCGTTGAAAAGCTCATAGGCGTTTTAACGACGCAACACCGTGACGTAAGGAAAAATTGTCAAACGGAAAAATTGTCAAATGAGAATGCGAAGGGGGCGTCATCCGGTAGTGACGCCCCGGAGTATGGTTTTTGGGGTAAAGAAGAGTTTCGAAGTTAGAATTGTATAGCTAAATTCAAAATAATATTTAGTTTAAAATAATCAATTAGGGATATATCTCAAGCACATTGAATTATACGATATCATAGGGGCAAAATGGGTTTTTCGTGTACTTCTACGAATTCATGGGGGTAAAATGGGTATTTATTGATCACATACGATTTCATTGGGGCAAAATGGGTATTCTGTGAACTTTTACAATTTCATGGGGGCAAAATGGGTATTCTGTGAACTTTCACGATTTCATTGGGGTCAAATGAGTATTTACTGACCTCCTACGAATTCATGGGGGCAAAATGGGTTTTTCGTGCACTCTTACGATTTCTTAGGGGCTAAATGGGTATTCTGTCAACTTTTACGATTTCATTTGGGTAAAATGGGCATTTACTGACCTCATACGATTTCATAGGGGCAAAATGGGTATTCTGTGAACTTTTAAGATTTCATTGGGGTAAAATGGGGATTTACTGACCTCTTACGATTTCATGGGGGTAAAATGTATTGCGTATAGAATTTATATAGGATTTTCGCATATGATGTTCGGATATTTTGAATACACATTATTTCTATACGATTTCTATAGGTTTGATCCTATACGACACACTGCCTCATGTATAGAAACATTTCATATGGAGATGCACTATTTCTCTACGTTTTTTTCTAGAGCGTTTACATATCTTTCGTACGAAAACAAAAAATTATGTCTAAATTTATGTATAGAAATAAATCATATAGAAAATATTCGTATACAATCCGATCATCATGTACGTAAATTCTATAGGGTTCTATACGCAATCCGTAAACAAAATTTTTATACGATTAATAAGTTACTTTTTCAAAAATTTTCCAAAATGTTCAGAAGTTCTCCGTAAAAAGTTTTGAAGAAATTGTATCCGAAAGATAGGTTGAGATGTCTGAAAATCATCTGAAAAGTTGAAATTTGCAATTCCCTCAGGAAATGTTATACAACCCTTTGCCTGTAATTTGTGAACCGTTTACAAAATATGTGCAAATGGTTCTAATAAAGCTACCTCTAAGTTATGCTGAAATAGCTCAGAATAAATTGAAACGTAAATGTTTACTATTCCCTCTGATATTTTTTATACAAGGTATTAGTTCCTATTTGTAGGGAATAGAAAGAAATGATTCCACGGAAAAGCGTGGAAATATGGAGGAACATCTCCGTAGAACCGCCAAAATAACGACACCATTCCCTGGCCTAAAATTATTCATATAATAATAACAGAATATAATAATTCCGATAATAATTGTCGACTTGGAAAAGAATGAATAATTAATACACAAAAGCATTGTGACCTAGACGAAAATTACGAAAAAGATTCATCATGATATATTAAAAGAAAAATATAAAAGACTTACCTGTCTGGTAGGATATCTCCCCTAAATCCGTTATTTCCTCAATGAACCACAGTTGCAACGGATCAGTGTACAGTACAGGGATGAAGTTATCGCATCTCTACACGGTGTAGTTTTGGAGATAGCCATGGTCCAAATCGTGATGATATGCATGTGATATCTAATTTATGTATGTAGTGATGAGTTTTATCAAGTTTTATTAACTTTTATCAAGTTCACAGAATACCCATCTTGTCGCTATGGAATCGTAGAAGTACACGAAACACCCATTCTACTCCTATGAAATCGTATGACTTCACGAAAAACCCATTTTACCCCCATGAAATCTTAGGAGTACTCAAAACACCCATTTTGCCCCCATAAAATCGTAGGAGTACAGGAAAGATCTATTTTATCCCTACGAAATCGAATGAGGTCAACAAATACCCATTTTGTTCCGCTGAAATTATATGAGTTCACGAAGAACCCATTTTGTCCCAATGAAATCGTAAAAGTTCAAAGAATACCCATTTTGCCGCACTGAAATCGTAAAAGTTCACAGAATACCCATTTTGCCCCAATTAAATCATATGAGGTCAGTAAATACCCATTTTACTCCATTTTACAATGAAATCGTAAAAATTCACAGAATACCCATTTTGCCACGATGAAATCGAATGAGGTCAGTAAATACCCATTTTACCCCAATGAAATCGGAAAAATTCACAGAATACCCATTTTCCCCTCATGAAATCGAATGAGGTCAGAAAATACTCATTTTGCCCGGATGAAATCGTAAAAATTCACAGAATACCCTGTTATGTCCGGAGACGTGTCAGCGTCGAAGGACACCTTTGAGAGGAAAAAGTTGATTTCGGAAAATAATAGTCTAGAATTTTTTATATTAAAATACAGAACAGCTAACTTTATAATTAGTGTTGATATTTGAATTTTAATTTAGACGACGCTAGGTGAAGTTTATCACTCTTACCTCGATTGATGTTACTAATTTTGAGAATCGAATTAGGATAATGAAAGGATGAGGAATATTTGAAGTAAGGAAATAGTCAAATGATTCCGAGACAATTTTTATGTTCAAAAGTAATCTTCTATAATTTCGACTTTGTTGATAATTACAAAATGAAAAATTTACAATTTGAATAGTGTTCGAATTGGAAAGTTTTGAAAATTAATAAGAATGAAATATTTTATCCCTGGAAAGTTCCTTCAGAGTCTGATAGCCGATTACTTTGGATTTCGAAATAGTTGAAGATTATTAGTTTTGGAACTTACAGTTGATGATAGTTCTAGTAGTATTAATCCTTATATTTTTAATTATGGATCCTTCGGTGACACAAAGGTTTTTCTCCACCAGAATTAGAGTTTTCTCTAGCTCTATTATGGATACTTGCTATAGAGTCACTTTCACCCACTCGTTTATGATTTCACAAAGTTCGGAAAAAGTTTTGGGTGAGAATGTCCACAATCACGGAAGCCTGGTTAATTAGTCCTCTTACAATGCAAGAAACACTACTATTTTCGACTTAAGGATGCCGTATCCCTGTGCAACTTCCTTTCGCTCAGCTATGAACTATATTCTATAACTACCACTCCCGATAACCGTTTTTCACGCGAGTTATGAGTAGCGGGGATCGAAAGAGACAGATCGATTTCGTCAGTAATTTCCACCAAGTCAAATTAACGCTCCGACGATTGCTTCTAGACTGGCTTGTAATTTTGATTTTGGAGAGTGAGTCGGTTTTAGGTGGATACACGATTCGGTTTTTGATTGGTGGAAATAATGGCGTGATTTTCCCACTTTTTATTCCTTGAGGGAATTGACCTGTCGAGTCAGTAATTTTGGCAGCGCTGGGTTTCGCGGGTGGAGTTCATTACCCGGAAAGTGTCGCTCTGTTGAAATAAGGAGTGCACTTTTTTTTTATAATTTTGCGAATTTAACATTCCGCATTGACAATGGCTTGGAGTGTTGAGAATAAAAATCACATCACAATTAATACTCATTTTATGAATATTTTTGGATATTACAACCCATTTTGTCGCCATGAAATCGAATGAGGTCAGCAAATACCCATTTTGCCCCAATGAAATCGTAAAAGTTCACAGAATACTCATTTTGCCCCAATGAAATCGTATGAGTTCACAAAATACCCATTTTGCCCCCGCGAAATCGTATGAGGTCAGAAAATACCCATTTGGTCCCTAAAAAATCGTATGAGGTCAGAAAATACCCATTTTACCCTCTCTTCCAATCCCTTCTCATCGAACCACCAGTCACTTTCTCGCCTCATAATTCCTTGTGGATATCTCCTTTTAGAGACAGGATCATCCGCTAGCATCCCGGCTTTCATTGGTGACAGGGAAATTGTCAGGTCAGCGTTCTTGAGGAAAATGATTCCAGAGGACTCCCTGGAAGTAATGATTAAATCTGTCACTGACTCAACTCTCAAGCAATAAAATTGCAGCCTCAAACGCTGGTGGACCTATGCGTACAAGAATAAGCTAGGCATTCTTACTGCTAATACTTCAGCAATTATTAGATTTTTAAACTCGAGATTCCGAGAAGGTGCGAATTACAGTACTCTAAACACAGCGCGTGTGGCCATTTCTCTGATATCAGTGAATGATATCAATGAGGATGGTCTAATCTCTCATTTCATGGTGAAATATTATCGACATTTATGGCGATTAGAGTTTGGAACCTCTGAGTTGTCGTCAGGGCTAATAGTTTCGCGACTTTTTCATAAATATCGACAATATTTATGGCGATTAGAGTTTGGAACCTTTGAGTTGTCGTCAGAGCTAACAGTGTCGCGATTTTTTCAGCGGCGTCTTTCAACTTTAAATTTTTTAGGAGATGTAATTTCTCCAAGTAGTTCAGGACCGGTGTGACGTCCCAGATCGTGGAGTATCTCGGCGTAATAGGCTTTTGCTTGAATATACCTTTCATGAAACGAGAGATTAGACCATCCTCATTGATATCATTCACTGATATCAGAGAAATTGCCACACGCGCTGTTTAGAGTACTGTAATTCGCACCTTCTCGGAATCTCGAGTTTAAAAATCTAATAATTTCTGAAGTATTAGCAGTATGAGTGCCTAGCTTAGTCCTGTGCGCATAGGTCCACCAACGTTTGAGGCTGCAATTGTATTGCTTGAGAGTTGAGTCAGTGACAGATTTAATCATTACTTCCAGGGAGTCCTCTGGAATCCTTTTCCTCATAACACTTGAATAAGCATTTAAATTATGAGCCACCTTAAAACGTCGTGTCCAGGGTCTTTTCAACCTGACTTGATTTTACCTTTTTTCAAGGAGAGACCAGGACTGTGTGTGGCGTCTACAATTCTAGATTATCTGGATATTACCAAAGATCTGCGAGATCAAAATTCAAAGAATTTATTCATTACAACTAAAAAACCATTTAAGGCAGTATCTACATAAACAGTGGGTCATTGGGTCAAATCACTCCTAGGCTAAGCAGACATCGACGTTAAGACGTTTTCGGCCTATAGCACTAGGCATGTGGCGGTGTCTGCCGCTCATCAAAGAGGCGTTGACATTCCCGCCATCAGACGCACTGCTGGTTGATTTACAGAGTCCCAGACATTTTTCCGAGTTTATAATCGACCAATTCAGCCTCCCAATGACCAATTTGCTTGTGCAATCTTGGGTAAAAAATAAGATAGTTCCTAAGAACCCTTAATTATTTTGTAATGCAGATGTATGAGTAATAAATGAATAAAGACTTCGGATTGATGAAAAATGAATTTGATCTTCCAATTTTGCCCGTATGAAATTGTAGGAGTACAGAAAAGACCCATTTTACCCCGAAGAAATCGAATGAGGTCAGAAAATATCCATTTTGCCCCTATGATATCGTATAATTCAATGTGGTTGAGATATCTCCCTAATTGATTATTTTAAACTAAATATCATTTTAAATTTATCTCTACAATTCTAACTTGAAAACTCTTCTTTACCGCAAAAATCATACTCCGTGGGGTCACTACCGGATGGCGCCCCTTTCGCATTCTCATTTGACAATTTTTCCGTTTGACAATTTTTCCTTACATCTACACCGTCGCTCCTGGATCGCCAGGGCTGCACCACCACGCGTCCATTCAATTCTGGGAACTGCTCATTTCCCTGTTTTCCGATTTTGCAACAATGTTAATCAAATCGGATATTAATCCCAAAAATATTGTTCTTATAAGATGCTCCGAAATTTCCTCTAATTTACGGGATTTTTAACTTATGTAATTTATTAAGGATGGCTCAGATAAATATGAATGAATTTTAATTGATTCTCATTTTCCAGTTTTCGCCAAAAATGGCGAAAATAGCGGCACTGGGGAAGCCCGTGACGCTCCGGGTTTTCACTTAATTTTCCCCAGTATTTATTCAATTTTTTTGTTGCTTCACTCCGGATAAAAATGGATCCGTGACTAAATAACTATGAAAAAATAACCAGAAACACAAATAATTTGGGACAAAATAACCAGAAAAAAAATAACAAGCTCCAAAAATAACTCCAAATGAAGTACAATTACAAAAGCAATACCACATAAATTTTCGCGCCCAAAATTAGTGTACATGAAGTACAGACACAAATGCGACGGCTTTGCAGAACACTAGCACATCAATATCTTCACCACGGCTCAGTGTTCACCACGGATACCATTCACACACACTCGCAATCGTTCCAAACAATATTAGTAGAAGTCATATCCTAAAAAGACAGCGGGGACAGAATGACAACAAATTAAATCATCACGCTACAACTAGTCAGTCGCTACTGTGGGTTTAATCGAAATACAATGCCTCTCACGTACGTACTAAGTCAAAAGAATGCTCGGCAATCACATTCAAACGGCTTTCTATGTTCAAAAAGCTCAGAGAGCTCGACAAAAATAACGTGGCGCTGTGTGAACTACTACAAAGACAAATGCCCGGGGAGAGCAAACACAACACCTACACATTCAAACGGTAAATAGAAAATATTCCAAAAGACAACTCACATAAAATCCCTTACAAAGCCTTACCATAGTACACTCAAAAAAACATATAACACAATATTTACAGGAGATCTTATATGGGAAAGTTCGGCAGAGGAGCATAGTCATGCACCTCGAGCAGAGCAAATTGATGCAAAAAAACGACTTGGCCAAATGAAAAAACGCGCTCGGCAATCCAATGAAAATACAAGCAACATTGTCACTGCAGCCACAGCGACGGCATCGAATATGGTAGCGGCCGAACTACCTCCCCGTTGACACTTAATTCGCACAGTGCAGCGTACCCGCCAAGCCATCAGGCCACAATTGCAAAATCCAGTGCATCGAGCGGATTTGATAATACCAGAATTCTTTACAAAAATATTAACAGGACAAGACTTTCTCCTCCATGATACAGGTGGAAGAAAACGAATTCTGGTATTTTCAACGCGGGGCAATTTGCAAACATTAGCCGCTTGCGATACGTGGTCTTGTGATGGGACTTCCAAAACAGTTCCCAATATCTATAAACAGCTCTACACAACACATGGCTACAAGGAAACCAAAACAATCCCACTAATTTTTGCCTTAATGCCGAGCAAATCAGAAAAGGGATACACAGAGTTACTACAAATTGTAACAAATATCGAGCTAACGCACATACTCACAGACTACGAACAAAGCTTTATTTCATCTTGCGAAACGGGTTTTCCGCAAACCCATATTAACGGCTGTTATTGTCACTTCAATCAGTGCGTCTGGAGAAAAGTTCAAAAACTGAAACTAAGGACTCGATATGGGAATGACATGAATTTTGCGCTCAGAATTCGCATGCTAGTGGCCTTGGCTTTCGTGCCAGTGCACAACGTGACAACAACGTATGACCAATTAATAAAATCCAAAAAATTCACCGAAGATCGTGATCTTGACGCAGTTCTAGAATATTTCGAGTTAACATGGATTGGAACGGTCGATCGCCGTGGAAAACGTCGTAAGCTACTCTTTGGACACGAATTATGGAACTGCTATGATGCAGTCCTTGAAAATCGACCGCGCACCAATCATAATGCAGAGGGCTGGCGCCGAAGATTCTCCAGTCAATCGAGAATAAGTCACGCGAATATCGGACGATTCATAAATGCACTCCAACAAGAACAAGGGAATTCGGAAGTGACCCTTGCACAATTGAATGCAGGACGTGAGATTGCGGAAACAAAACGGAAACGTTACGCAGACTATGATGAACGACTAAAAAACATTGTAACAGACTACGGCAAAAAAAGAAAGAGGATAAAATATCTAGTAAGCTTAGCAATGAATATTGTTTTGTGAGCTTGAAGGCAAAAGAAAAAAATTAAAAACACAAAGAAACGCAGAAAACAAGTGACTGAAAGCAACAAATTATTTATGTCTCAATGAAGGATTATATGCGAAGTTATTTAACGATATATTTAATCACAAAGTATTTATATCTGAAGTTATTTTTGGTACAAGCTATTTTTGGTGAAAGTTATTTTTGCATAAAATCATTGTAATGAAGTTATTTTGGCAAAGTTATTTCAACGTAGTTATTTTGACGCAAATTATTTAGTCGTGCTCTCGTAAAAATAAAGCTTCAATCGCCTAATCTTTGAATGTTCCAAGACTTTCCCAAAATCCTATGTTTTGAACGCAATATTTGTCAATCATTGACACCCTCTGCCACACACGTAATTATTTTTTCAATTACTTACGTGAGTGGAAGAGATTCCTTTTAAATCCTCGATTTTCTCGAGTTTCTCCCGTGTCCTCGACGTAATCTTAGTTCCCCTTGTTTTCCTCAATCCTCAAGATGGTCCTGAGGCCTGAGTTTCCTTAGTTTTACATAACTTATTCACTAAATAAACTAATAATATACGAGGGGTTGTTCACTTTTCGAGGTCGTCACGCAGAGTCTTGCTTATTTCGGGCTCCTTGTTCTCCGGGGTCAGTTCTTGGTGTCTTTCCTCTCTTAGCAACTCAGAGTCTCATCATACTTCCACTAACAATCTAACCAATGAGACGACGTTCCGTCTTCTCTCTGGCAAAACAACCAATGGACTGCGTCTCCTTGTTTGATCGATTTGACCCCTTTGATCCTCACGCTGTCACGGCCAAGGTTGCAATTATTCGGCCTCCGAGGTTGAGGTCAGTACCCTACTTACCGACCTTTTAGCTGTTTACAAGTGGTGTTTGCTTGGCTTTGATTATCCTCGCAAGTCCACCACTTTTTGAGTACCCAATAGTAAGGAAAAATCCCAGATTTTTCCCTTACCCACTCTCATCCTCAAATGAGGATCCTAGAGTGCTCCCAAACTCCATACATCACTCAGTCCAGATTCCGGGCGACCTAACCTCAGCTGTCACTACATTGACCATGTGAGTCCCCAATTCTTACATCTCTTGGAACATTTCTCCTCTTCTTGATCCTTTTATTATTCCTCAGATCTCTTGAGAGAATAATACATAGTTTTTTGCAGACTCAAGACATCCAATATCCAGTCTTGAGTCCTAGATGACTCCTGTCAGTCAGAGGCAGAACCCACTCGTGCAAACGCACTCCAAACCAGTTTCCGTCGTCCTACTGATATTTCTGTAGGCTCTCCGGGCTTTTCACCAACCAAAATATCTCAGCTGGTGGTCCAGAAGACGTTTCACTGGTCTTCAGGTTCTCTCAAGAGTGGAAATATGTAGACTTCCGATGAAAGTCCTTTGGTATTGATGACTCCACTCAGGATCCGGGATTCTTCACTCTTGATGTTACAATTTCGGGAATATAAGGGTAATTCAGGCAAAAGAGCGAGGCAGAGGATGCTCTCTTTCTACTATTTCTTAATTAACATTTATTCTTCAAAGTCTCTCGTTAAATAATTCGGATTTTCAAGTGACCTTCGTCACGAGATCATGGAAATGCTGGATTCCCTATCTAATGGGTCGTCTTGAGGTCGATATCCCTTCCGATAGACGTTTCATTTGGAACGTATTTACAGTTCATTTTTTTTACCAGAAAAATCACGCACTTCTGACACCAATGTAAAGTACGAGCCATTTTAGGTAAATGTGTATTGGAAGAATTTGGGGTGAAAAAGAGATACAAAGAGAAATGACGCGTCCACGGATTAGGAATCAAGATAAAACAATTACGACGATCGGAAAGACAATCGCACTTGAAAGTGGTTAAGAGGGAAAGATAGAACAAGGGCAAAGTGGAACGGCGGGACAAAGTGGAACGGTAGCAAATTTTGTTCTTGAGGGGTCAAATACGCTTAAGGGTCAAACAGGGAAGTCATCGGAAGGACCGACAGTTGTTGAGGATCAAATAAAAAAAAATCACTACAACTTGTAACGATATTTCGAGTAAGAAGTTTTAAATTAAGAACCGTTTGGTTATTGAGGGGGTACCAAGATGGAACTTGGGAATCTTCAGTTGATAAGAATATTGGAGCGACTCTTAGTATATTAGGAATCATTTAAAA
The DNA here is from genome assembly GCF_001412515.2 of Diachasma alloeum. Classification (NCBI taxonomy): domain Eukaryota; kingdom Metazoa; phylum Arthropoda; class Insecta; order Hymenoptera; family Braconidae; genus Diachasma; species Diachasma alloeum. The sequence continues at coordinate 11,744 of NW_021681654.1, forward strand.
TAGTAATGAAAATTTTGAGGCTCAACTCATTTTGCCCCTTACGTGAAGGTAAAACCTCATGTTTCGAGGTTTTGGCTTTTAAATGCTCCACGCAGATTCCATAGAATGAAACTATTTTTTTATTTTTTTCAATTCAGTAATGAAGCGGTAAAACCGTTTAAGGATATCCAAGTATCTTTTATAGTTTGGCACAGACCACAATATAGATTCAACAATTTTCAGTCATCACATTTATCAATTAAATTGCGTAAAAATTTTTTTTTAAATCATTGATATTCAGCGTCATTCAAATTATAATTTTGTAGGGAATTATAATTTTTTAAACATTCCCTTCTTATAAATAATTGATTAAAATGGTTTAAACTTGCGGATACCTTATTTTTTTAGGCATGCAATCAATTTCTAGTAAAATTCTTTGAAAATTGATTGTTTATAAATCATTTTTTAAAAATGCTCGTAATTTTCAAAAATTTCAATTTTTCAATTGTTTTATGAATTCCTCAAAAATTAAACTTGCTAATTTTTTTTTCACATTTTTGAAATAATTTCTGATGCTTCATTATCGAGATTCAAATTCAGACCTTCACATTTTAAATAATCATAAAATGAAAGCTCTGATATTCGATGACAAAAGTAGAACAGCATTTCACTGAACAAAAAATAGCCAAAGCACTTGGACATCCTTAAGTTGACTTGTCCTTCACCTGAGTTTTTGAGGAATATTTTAGAATCTAAGGGAAATAGCCAAATTTTTGCAATAACTTTTTTTGTAACTCGAATAACAATTGTGGTACGAGGAGCCTTTTGAAGCCACATACCTGGAAAACTATGTTCTACCGCGACGCATGAGGCGAAATGTGTTGTACCCAGAATTTTCGTTACTTTTTAGGTACAGTGGACTCCCGTTAAGTACCCACCCGTTAACTACCCGCTTCCGTGGATTTTCTCGCGTTTCGGCATTTTCCCTGGAAGCGCTCCGTCCCCCACTCTCGCGCTGACTTCCCCGAAATTTTAGCAACACTCCGCCCCTAAACATCAGAAAGTCGGTAGTCGCACGGGTTCCCATCGTTTTTGCATACTCGTTTATTTTTTGATGCATGCATTTTGCTGTTTGTAACATCCTACATAATGAGTCAACATCAGAAAAGAAAATGTGCCGCGTTTTCTGTTGAGGAAAAATTACAGTGCGTTAAGAGGTTGAAAAGTGGTGAGAATTCCAGTTTAATTGCCAATGAAATTGGGGTAGATTCGTCGACTGTACGACGATGGAAAGGCACCTATGTCGGGCCCGTTCATTAGACAAAAGGCGATGGCATTGAATGAAAAAATGGGAGCACCGGAAGGATTTGTCGCAAGTGAAGGTTGGTTGAATCGATGGAAGAACAGAAACGGGATAAAGTGTTACAGCATTTCGGGTGAAAAATTTTCGGCAGACAATGCAGGGGCAGAGAATTTCAAAAATGAATTTGCAGCATTTTTACAAACCGCAAATGTGCTACCTTGCCAGATATTCAATGCAAACGAGACGGGTCTAAACTTCAAAATGTTACCAACAAAAACGTGGGCTGCACGAAGTGAACATGGAGCTCCAGGTTTGAAAAAAAATCGAGAACGTCTGACGATAATGGCTTGCACCAATGTCGATGGTTTATGCAAACTTCCGCTCGTGATAATTGGGAAATCAGCACGACCTCGGGTACTAAAAAATCAATCCAAAAAATCGCTTCCCGTCATATACACTCATCAAAAAAGTGCGTGGATGAATTCGTTCATTTTCGAGGATTGGTTTAAATCCGAATTTGTTCCCCGTGTCACAACGTTTTTACTAGCAAAAAACCTGCCACTACAAGCATTACTATTAGTTGACAATGCCGCATATCATCCAAAAGATCTCGCTGTGGGAGACATCATGGTCAAGTTTCTTCTGTGACGAAATTCCAGGCCGATTCGTCACTTGGAAAAAAAAAACAGTAGGGTAATTATATAGGCGAGAGAGAGAGAGAAACGTTATTTCGAGAGAAAAACCCCATTCCGAAGTGTGAGACGCGCGAATCTATGTTCCTCATCGACAAAAAAAAGAAAAAAAAACTAAAGCTATGTCATTCTTCCCTAGAGAGGCTAAGCCCGATGTTACGTTTTTCCCCGAGAAATACTCCGAATACGAGCGAAAATCCGGTGACCACGTCAAACTATTCCCGCCGATGAAAGGTGAAAATAATCAAAATAAAAATCTTTTTTTTTTTATTTTTCCGGAATAATTAATCTCGTTAATCAGCTTCAGTTTAGTTTTGTTCAGTTTCGATTAAGAAAAGCCTACGTAAATGAAATTAAAGGACCACAGGTCACGGAGGATCAGGACCGACACACCGAGCCACCCCGCGCGCTTTTGACAACCCTTTTTGATTTGTTTTTGGGGAGAACACAAAAACGAGTGAAATTCTCGAGCTCCCCTGGTCGCGAGAATGTTAGAAATCTTCCAGTTTTGTATTCGGTTCGGAAGTTTAATATTCGGTTGAGGAGTTTCTAATTATTCTCCGGAGAGTGTCCCTCAGGGATAAATTATTCCATTTCAGTCGTAGGCAGGGCTAAAATCCGCTCTATAAATCACAATACGGTTTAGTACAGTTCAATAATAATAAAGAATACATAATCAAATGAATAAAGTCCAATTATTAAAAACCCAATTCAAATATTTGAATGAAATCTGCCGCGCCCCGCCTCTCATCGGCTAGGGAATTTAAGGCGACGCCACGCCGCTTCACGGCCCCCCATTTTTCCCCACTCTGACGCTACACTCCCGGCGATCAGTCTTCTTCCGGATTAGACACGCTCCACGTACCATTGTATCTCCCCGGGAGAAAATCCATTGAAAACCCGCAAAAGGAGGAAAATTAATAATCCTGAGGGCACCATCGGCAGCCACGAGGGATTGTTAATCACTATGGTGAGTACTGGTGCATTTATTTCGCGAGTATAAGTGTTTCGGGAGTGAAAAACGTGCGGAAAACGTCGCGCCGCAATGCCATATAACCCCCAAGTTCTGTGCCACTGGTCCCTCGCATTCGCAAAGTTCTGTTGTTAGGCCCCCGACAGCCTCAGTTACGTTCATTACTCGCATAAAATGGCCCCAAGCTCTGGTGAAACCCTCAGTCTTTTGTTTTAATCGAAGATTATGATCTCACGGCGATAAGGACAAAACCGAGAAAACTACTACGCATATCCGGCGTCCCATGCGTTGTGTAGTTGACCTCGAATCCTCAGTTCTGTGAAAGACTCGTTGATTCGGGAAAAATCCTAGTTTTGGGCAGGGAAAGTTATGTCTTTATTAGAAAAAAAATATTTTTAAACGGAAACCTCATGTCGAATCCTCCGTTTAACACTGTTTTCGGGACGATATTGGGGAGACGGAAACCCACGCGGCATTCAAGGTCACCGGACTACTAGTTGCTACGTCGGCGCCACCGGCCGACATAACCCACGTGCTCAAGGTCCCTTGCGCCCTCCCGTCGTGGAACGAAGGTCACACCACCCTAAGCTCTGTAATTCTTCATTTTTCACCGAGATCTCGAGAAAACTCCCCTCATTGACCAATGGAAAAATATTAGGGAGTTACCCCACCTGGCCATAGCTCTGTTTCGCCGCGAAATAACCCTTCCGCGATTCAATAAACGCCCCTAACGCTCTGTAATCCCGAGATGACCTCTCTCACCCTCACATGACCCTACATCTCTCTCTCTCTCTCTCTCTCTCACGTTCAAGGACCCCTCGAGTTACGTACCTCTCCTTCGATTTTCCTCAATTCTCTCAAATTTCCGATGATTCTATCCACATTTTACATTCTTCTGAAATTATCAATATCCTTGAAAGTAATTCGAGTCAAAATTGTTATTATTATGTTTGCCCAGAAAATCCTGTAATTAAGTAGCAATAGCGGAACACGTAAACGAGAACTTGCGTTACTCTTTCTTTTCGTCCTTGATCCCTTGATTCAGTTGTAATTGTGGTTTTGATGTCTTCTCCACCTCGTTAATTGTCTCGCCTTGTTTTTGACCTTCCCGACCTCCGAATCCACCCCTCTCTCCACGACCCACATACTGAGCACCCGAGCGATACCGTACCCTCACATTCCACCCCTCTGACGTTTTCTTTTGGTTTTGGATTATTGGATTTTGGGGACAATTGGTTTACGGTTTTGGTGTATTCTTCCATACGGTTGCGGTTCGTTGATTCCGCGTTGTCAAAAATCAGCTGGCGCCCTAAACTATCGAAACAAGGTAGGTTGAGCTGCTAATTGCTTCTGAGATCCAATTTTGTTTATTGAGTTATCTTTCGGTTAGAGGTGAGTGGTTTATGAGAACGAAGTGTAATGATTTGCCAGCTTCGTGGTTTCCGTCAATTTTGAGTCAGGATATCGATAAGGTTCTGGTTGAGGTAGGAAAAATCATTACACTTCCTCCGAACACAACATCCCTGATCCAACCCCTAGACCAAGGAATAATTGAAAATTAAAAAAAAAAATTATCGCCATATTTTTTTATCTTCTATCCTGGCCGCCCAAGAACTAGGGGGAACATTAGAGGCGCACCTCAAGATCATCAACGTGAAACACGTAATTGATTGACTGGCGAAAGGGTGGAACGGTGTGTCTCCCACAACAATAAATAAATGCCGGAAGCCTTTGATTTCCAGGGATGTTTGTGATGAGGTTGAAAGACGTAGAGAGGAGCAACTTGCACAGCTATCCCAATTTTTCCAATTCTTGTCTCGTATTCACAATTATAAAAATGTGACTGTTGACGGAGTCAACGATTGGCTACATAGAGCAGATGAGAGTGATGAGCGAGTACTTTCTGACGAAGAACTTGTTGCAATGGTCCAGCCTCCTGAGGATGACGGCGGTGCAACGGTTGACTGTTACGCAGAACGGGGATTCACGGGAGAGAGATGAGAATGCTGCAAGTATCGGCTCTTTGATACCGAGTTTTGAGGAAGCTTCAATTGATCCTGCTAACATGCCTGAGGGGAAAAATTTGGAAAACACTTCCAGCTCATTTTCGAATGATAAGTCCCAGGCGGCCGGTTCAGGTGGATCTCATGTGGAGACTGCAAAATCTTTCCAACATGCCGAGGATTCGATCGATTATGTTATTGACTACTTTGAAATGAAGGGTACATTGACACCGGAAGAAAGTAGTCTCTTATTAAATATTACACATAAAGTTTTCGTGTCGAAATATGAATAAAAGAATTAAAATCGAAATTGTGAAAATATTATTTTTCCCTTTAAAGTTCTCGGAACTGTGGCGCGGAGTGGGGGCTCCATTTAAGTACCCGTTTAGTGAGAATTCGATGTGTTTACATCCCCGAGCGCGGGTAGTTAACGGTAGTCCACTGTATCCCTTAATCTATACAGACTCGCTCAACGACTATCCTTATCAACCAAAAAAAATCAGGCCCGGTCGCGCGCTTCGCGCGCTCCCTCTTTGGGGCATGATCGCTAGGAGTTTGTGGAATTAGGTGTGACCCATTATGGGTCGAACGAATAACTTCCCGACCATGCCACAGTGAATGCGGCGCACGCTGTACGCAACGCTAGTCATTGTCAGAAATATTCGGAAAACAGTCGGATAATTATTTCATGCGTTGCATGCGTTTAGCGTTGCATCCATTGTGGTATTACCCTTAGGGTGATTTCGCAAATAATGCATTTGCAGTTTAAGTTAACTCAAACTTCAATCAAGTTTGAGTTAAACCCACTTTTTACTTGACCCACTTCAAAATTTTGTAACTTCAAAGTTAACCCACTCTAAAATTTTCCAACTTTCCCTTTTTTTTAAATTGCAAAATTCGAAAGTTTTATTTAAAAAACTCAACAACCACTGAGGCGATTTTGCTCAAAATTCAATGAGAATCAAGTTATGTGGAAACGCATCGATTACACAAAATTAATTCAGATCCCATCGTTACCTTAGGTAAAACGGTTGAATTTCTATGAAATTAACGCTTTTTGGCATTTTTTTACAAGTTTTGTGTGGATAAATAAAAAAACCGCTGAGTCAATTGTTTTCATAAACTAAACACTTCTAGGTTATACGAGCACGCATCGTTTGAAGGAAGAAAAAAATCAATCGCTTCATTCGTTCAGGAGATATCGTTGGACAAATCATCGAAATTCCACATTTGATTTTCGGGGTCATTACAATAACTTCCTCCTTTCGGGTCGGGAAGTTGAAAATTCATGTTTGAATAACTCCAGAACCATTGAGACAAATTTGCTGGAATTTCACTCCAGTCTTAGGTACACACAGCTCCATCGATTATGATGGAAAGATCCCTTCGTTACTTTGAGAGAAATCCCCAAAAATTTGTAAAAAAATGTCATTTTTCGACGATGACTTACTAGTTTTACCGCAATATCCAAAGAATCTAATCAATTCTAAGTTCCATAAAGAAGCATTGATTACAAAAAGAAATTGAATAGCATCGTTTGTTTGAGAGAGATCGTTGGGCAAAATTTTGTTTACGTACATGCATACACACACACACATCCGCACTTAAAGACCGGTCTCCAAAAAATGGTCGGGAGAGTTTATAGGGGTCATGAAACGTGGAGAAACCATGAAATTTTCACATTCATTTTTCAGGGTCATTACAATAACTTCCTCCCTTCGGGTCGAGAAGTTAAAAATGAAATTTCCAAAAGTTTTATTTTCGGAATAACTGGAAAACGCCTGAGTCGATTTTGTTAAATATACACTTTGTTCTACTGCATACGAAGATTCATCGATTGTATGGAGAACAATCCAAATTGTATCATTTCCACTGGAAAAATTATCAAATAAGTAAAAAAAACGTCATTTTTGGCTTTTTTTCACAGGTTTTTTGCGAATAACTGAAGAACCGCTGAGACGATCGTCTTCACGAACTAATCAGTTCTAAGTTACACAAAGATGCATCGATTGCAAAAAAAGAATTGAATCATATCATTCGTTCAAGAGCCGGGCAAAATTTTGTTTACATACACACACACGCGAATCTGGGAGACCCGGGTTCGATTCCCGGCTGGGTGAAGCGGAAATTTTTTCTCTCTAAAGTCTCATTCTCTTAGAATTCTTTAATGCCTAAAGGAGGTTAGGCGGTGTTTGAGGTGAATTTGAGAGTGAATTTCTGTGGTTCCCGGTAGCTTAGTCGGTAAGAGTGCCCGGCGCGTATCTGGGAGACCCGGGTTCGATTCCCGGCTGGGTGAAGCGGAAATTTTTTCTCTCTAAATTCTAATTCTCTTAGAATTTTTTTCACACACACACACACAAACAGGAGGACCAACTCCTCCAACGAGAACGGATGCAGCGCAGACTGCCAGGGATACCGATTGGCAGACTGTGAGAGGGAGAAAGAAGGGGGAGCGACGCAAAGCGCAGCATCCGAAGAAACCACAACAGCAGAAGAAGTCACGCAAAACATCGTCAAGACCTAAACCGCTGATTGTCCGCCCCAAGGACAAAACGAAGTACGCGGAGATGCTATGGCGGGTGAAGAAGGATGTTTCCGTCGAGCAGGCCACCGCCTGTGTTGAGAAAATCAGAAAAACAACCACCGGAGATCTGTTGATTATCCTGACAAAGGATACAGCAAAAAACAAATGACAGATGGCATTGCTCACGAGTCTCGTTCTCTGTGTTGGTGTCATCCCGTTGTCAGTGGTCAATCGAGTATAAATATGTAAATAACTTTTACTAGGTAATAAACATAAATCTTCATGTTGCACACTAATTGAGATTTCATCATTATTACCATATGTTGATAACCCGAAGCGTTGATGTGTATGCATCTCATAGTGAGATACCGACTCGTCCAAGATGATAGAATTTTGAATTTTCAAGATGTCTTCCATTTTTGTTTGTTCTCTGATAAAATGCACACTGGAGGTCTCAAATTTAAAATCTTGAGGAACTGGATGCTCTCACGTGTTAAGGGTTTGCTAGGTCTTTGACGACTGCTCATCCTATGGGGAGATGACTCCCTTTTATAACTCTTCCCGATCTTCGTGTGGAAAACGATACCCATTAGGTCCGTTTGATGTGAAGTCTTATTGTTATTATTTCTCCTCGGAAATCTAATAATTCACCGTCTTGATCCACTAATTTCAGCTGGAGAAGATCTATTGCTTGGACGATGAACTGCACGTAAATTAGATTTTTCGGGACTTCAACGATCTTGGTGGCACAGTGGGAAAAAATTCATGGATAACGTGAACTTCCTTTCCACTAACATAAGTACCTCCAGTAATGTTACACTCCACACACATAGAATTCACCTTGAGAATACTTACTGGCAAATCCGATACATGGGTTTTATCAGGTGATAAGATCCTATTATTGAATCCGAGTAGTCTACCAATTGAATCAGAGGGTTCAAAATTAGTTGTACGATTACTTTTGATTTCACTGCACAAAGTATTATTATTAGACTTCAAGCTGATCGCAACTCCTCTTTTTTGCAGAATCTTTTGTAAATAATTCTGAATATCTTCAATTTTATAACTGCCTGGTGGAATTAAATAGAATATATGAACAAGGCAATAAAGTGCAACAAGAAGCAAGGCTGGAAGAAGCTAGTCGATGGGGTTGAGTTCCCCATGATACATGGGGAAGGCCCTATAAGGTCATGATGTCGCGGCTGAAAAGTCAGCCGATGCCCTCACCAATATGTCCCCAGCTCCTGGAGAAGATCGTCTCGGTGCTGTTCCCTCAACAAAGAGAGCTCAACCGGGTATCAAGACAATGTAAGGTGGCGGCCATCCCGCCTATCACAGAAGATGAACTGATGGAAGCATGCGGTAGAGTAAGCAATACCAAAGCGCCTGGTCCAGATGGTATATCAAACATTGCGCTGAAAGCAGCCATTAAGCCAATGCCAGCGCTGTTTTTGGATGCTTACAATGCATGCATAACTGAAGGTTACTTCCCTCCGAAGTGGAAGCAGCAGAGACTACTGCTACTCCCAAAAGGGAAGAAGCCGCCGGACGAGCCATCATCTTATCGTCCACTCTGCATGTTGGACACAGCCGGGAAGATCCTTGAGCGAATCGCTCATAGGAGGGTCGAAGCAGTAGTCGACCCGCCGCTTGCTGATGAACAACATGGCTTCCGAAGGAATCATTCCACCCTGGATACTATTGACATCGTCGTCAATACAGCCAAGGAGGCAATTTCGGCAACCCGATGGAGAGGGGGCACAAAGAAGTACTGTCTGGTAGCAACACTAGACATCAAGAACGCCTTCAACTCTGTCAGGTGGGATTGCATCATGAGGGCTCTTGAGGCTTTTCATGTCCCCGAATACCTGCAGAAATTGGTCAGGAGCTATTTCACCGACAGGATCCTCAAATATGACACGCAAACTGGTCCCAAAGAGTACAGAGTCACCGGGGGAGATCCTCAGGGCTCTGTGCTGGGTCCACTGCTGTGGATCATGTATGACGGACTTTTGAATCTGACGCTGCAAAATGACGTGAGGCTTGTGGCATTTGCGGATGACGTTGCTGTGGTGATTGTGGCGAAATACCTGGAGGAGATCCATCTGACATTCGACCTAATCTTTGAGGAGATACGTCGGTAGATGGACACAGTGGGGCTGACACTGGCAGAACACAAAACGGAGGCCGTGCTGATTACGAGTCGGAAAAAAGTTGAGACAATCATGCTGAAAGTTGGGGATTATGAACTCACTTCCCAACCGTTCATTCGCTACCTGGGAGTGGTGATTGATACCCGCTTGAACTTCAAGCAGCATGTGAAGCACGTGGCAACTAAGGCCTCAGGGGTTCGAACACTCTTATTCTGCCTCATGCCAAACATTAGAGGTCCCAAACAAAAAAGAAGAGCGCTGCTGTTCACGGTGGTGACATCAGTGCTGACTTATGGGATTCCCATCTGGGCCGAAGCGCTCCAGTTCCAGGAATCTCGGCGTAAAATCGCTCCCGTCTATCGACAGAGCGCCCTGAGAGTTGCTAGCACGTACCGCACAGTGTCGGAAGATGTAGTTTGTGTGACCGCCGGAATGCTGCACATCGAAGTATTGGCTGAAGAGCGGAGGTGTCTTTACCGGCGGAGAAGGCACACTACATTGAGCCCAAAAAATCTCAGGGAAGAGGAGAGACGGAACAGCCCCAGCCGATGGCAGGTGTTGTGGGATACCTTAGCGAAAGGAAGGTGGACTCACCATCTAATACCACAGTTAGATGTTTGGCTGAACCGTCCCCACGGAGAGGTCAACTACTATTTGACGCAGATGCTCTCAGGACACGGATGTTTTCGGAAGTATCTTCATAAATTCAAACATGAAGAGACCCCGAAGTGCCCGACCTGCAGTGGAGAAGGAGAAGATGCTGAGCACGTGTTTTTCAGGTGCAAACGCTTCGCCTGGCTTCGCAGTAGTTGGGAGACTGCAGTGGATTTCATCGAAAGTAGCGTGGGACACCACGAGCACGTTCGCAGCCGAAGTTCTGAAAGAACTTCGACGCGAGGAGCAGGCCAGGAGGAAGTAATGAGAACATCCGAGAAGAAGGAAGCATTGTCTTCAACCACTTGATGAGAGAGCTGCAGTTAAGACCACCCCTGCGAAGTAATGCCTAACGGCGGTTCCGTGAAGGGAGTAGAATTACAGTGTCGTGGTCTGTTTTTTAGTCCATATGGATTGCAAATTTGCCGAGCTGCAAGCAGGTCCCACTTACCGGGAGTGAGGCCTGGGCTCGTGGTCGTTACCGTCAAGACCTGACCGACTCGGGCACAACGTGCGTAAAGTGCATTTTCCAGACCATGATGTAGCTCCCGATAACAGCTCGTACAAAAATGATGAGTGATGACAAAATTGAAAGTTCCCATGCGGGTAGCCTTAACAAGGAAAATCCCGCCATCAGTTCTGATGCCGGCTCCATGGATTATGAGAGGAGCCAATCATCACATTCATTAAAGGTGGACTCCTTGGCCTCGGATGCTATGAGGAGAGACGAGTCAGACTAAACAGGAAACGGAATGCTGCAATGCATGGGCACGACTTGAAAAACTCATCGCAGACCTTCATGAGTATGTCCAGCCCAGGATAAATCTCCACAAGGAGATTAAATGCAAGGTGACAACTTTCGGCAGCGCATTCAAATGTTTCAAAAGTTTGGAGGAGGCACGCATCAAAGCACGACCCTCCTTTACCAAACCCGTGCAAACGCCACCAGCACCACCCCCGTTGTTTTGACGCGTGATTGAAAACGCGGAGTACGTATTCTTCACATGCCCTCGCTTCAACGAGATTCGGAATACCTGGAAGGCTGCCCTGGGAAAGGAGGCCAGGCCTGAGAACTTGGTGGAGGCAATGCTGTTATCGCAAACAGCCTGGGACGCAACGAGCGACTTCGCGGCAGAAGTCATGAAGGCGCTCAGAAGTGAGGAATGCAAACGGAAAGCTACAGATTGAACAAGGAATCTACTGGAACCTCCTCCCCGCACCCAACATCTCAGCGGGACAGGAGAACGTACACTAGACTATAACAATGTGGAAGAGCAAATAGCTGAGACCTCCCTCGTGAAGTAATAATTAACGGTGGTGCCACGAGGGGATGAAAGGTTAGTGGAAATTAGTCTGACAGGAGTTTAGTTGGTATTGATCATTGATCCGAGCCCGACATACCGCAGTTGAAGGAGGAAATCATTGATTCCCGTCTTCAAGTGGGGATGCGTAAATGCATTCTCCGACAGACGATAAAAAAAATGAAAAAATAACAAAAAAACACATACACACACACATACGAACATGTCTTCAAAATTCGTTGAAAATGATTCTAAGCATCAAAAAACGTGGACAAATCATGAAAATTGCACATTCGATTTCCGGGGTCATTACTATAACTACCCGATAGATCGGGAAGTTACAAATTTGGGACAATAAGAAAAAATTATAAAAAAAATACATACATATATTTTATTTTTATATTTATTTTATAAAAAATTTTTTTTTTCCTGGGAAATTTTTTCCCAGGTGGATCACAAATTCCACCTGGGTTTGAAGTTTCACCCTGGCTTAAGGAGATAAGGAGCCTTCATCGTTTTTCGACTAATAAAGTTGAAAAAAAGTTGTCCAAATTTCGCTCTAAATTCGTTTTTGCTACCGTTCCACTTTGCCCCGCCGTTCCACTTTGCCCCACCGTTCCACTTTGCCCCGGTCTCTCCTAGCAAAATGACAATTAGATAAATGCTGTTTACATTTTTCTTCAATATGCCTTAATATTTTTGTGTAGTTGAAGTTGCAATATTCTTGATGATTCAATTAACCAGGCTTAGAACATGTACATTTATTAATGTTTTCATAATGGAAAATTGAAGTTGAAAATTTATTAATTATTCCCTAAATTAGCAATAAGGTTCAAGAACATCTTCAATTATTTGAGTAATCACTAATGACAAGTGAACGATTTTCGAGCATGTTGAATAAAAGTATCCAGAGTGGTCCAATTTTTGATTACTCAAATAATCAGTACTTAAACAAGAGAAGAAAAGTCAATCATATAGATATTCAATATTAGGAACAAATTTTTGATCGATTATTTAGACGATCGAGAATCATCATACCGAGAGGGTAATTATTTAATCAGGCAGTATTCATCGCTGATCTTCGAATATCTTCGAATCATTTTATCGAATGAATTGATAGTGAAAAATTGATTTCTATTGTAAATTAATTCAAATTGCCGCAATCGAACCAGTACTGATCAGTTCTGATAACTGATGCGACACAGAGAAAACTGATTGACTGGGCTGAGAAGTAGAAGACCTTTTCGTGATTGAAAAGGTACAGTAACAAATTTATATCACTGAACAGCAGTCAACGTTGATTGATCAAACATAAATATTAAATATAAAACAATAGAGAGGAAAAAATGGATAAAAAATACATCATTTGACGGTGAAATGATGAAATTAACATGTTAAGAGGAGAGTCTTGGGAAATTTCAAAGTAGCGGGATATTGTGGTGACGTTTGTCATTCATGGACGAGTCATTATATGTGCATAAAAATGAATAATTAGTTCAAAACAGTCAATTGTTTACTCACTGTTTTCCCTCCAGGCGCTTGAAATGGAAAAATAGTGCAGTATACTATCTTTTTAAACTGCGGAGGATTCTTCTTCACTATTCGAAGACTGTGCAGAATAACAATTCGGAATAATTTTTTTCAAATTTGATCTCTAAGGAGAGGGAGTTCGCTTTTGTTTAAATATAAAATTGCGGTATGCATTCAATACATCATTAAAATATATTGTCCAAATATTCTGTATCGAAAATTTTTAATGAAAAATATACATAGATAAACGTGAATCAAAAATAAAACTGAAGTAGTAGGTAGATGACTTAATTCTCGGCCTTTGTTAGATAATTTTGACATTTATTTATAAAAAAATGAATACAGATCTAATCTTGACAATAATCGCCATCACTTTGCACGCATTTCTCCCATCTATCGGGTAATTGTCGGATTCCGGCTTGGAAAAAAGATGGTGGTTTTGACTGGATGAAGTCATCGATGCTCGGCCGGACTTCTTCCGGAGATTAAAACTGGGTATCTAGCAGGTGATGTTGCAGCGCCCGAAAAAGGTGATAGTCAGAAGGCGCAAGGTCTGGAGAATACGCCCCATGTGAATTTCCCAGCCCAACCTGGAGATAACTTTCAGGGTTTCTTTTGCTGTTTGGTCGCGCGTTGTCCTGCAGCAAAATTACTTGCCTCGTACCACTACCAGTAAAAGGTCTCTTTTTCTCAATAACATCACTCAATTTCACCAGTTGGTCTTGATAACGCTTAGCAGTGACGGGGTTTCCCCCTGTTCGAATATCTCATAATAGATTACACCTTTGGAATACCCACCAAATGCATAACAACAATTTTTTCCCGTGAATGTTTGGTTCTGCAGTACTCGTTGACGACTCCCCCGAATAAACCCACGACTTTCGCCTCTTAGGATTGTTGTAAAATATCCCCTTTTCATCCCCAGTCACAATTTTATGTAAAAAGTCTTTTTGTTGGAATCTGGTCAGTAGGCACATGGCAATTTCACAACGTCGACTTTTGTTTTTTGAGGTAAGATGATGGGGTATCTAACGAAAAAAAAACCTTGTTGTACCTTGTTGTACCCTACAACCCTTATGGCCCTTATGACCCTAAAGGTCCCAGAGGGGCGCAGGGACAACGATCACCTCCGTTGCCCCTCCTTGTAACATGAACGTTTAAACAGAATTCGGAGGATACCTTCTTTCTATATCCTCCCAATTCGTTTTAAACGTCTCGAAATAGCTGATTGAGTCACTCCGAGAGTATCAAGCAAGCTCCTGTTGTGTTTGACAGGGATTTCCATTGAGTAGGTTGCCCAACTCCTCATCCTCAAGTTTTTTTTGATTGCCCAGGACGTTCTTCATCCTGGAGATAAAAATTTCCGTCCCGAAATTTATTAAACCACTTTTTACATGTTCTATAAGATACAGAGCAATCTCTCCCAAGGCCGAACTCGTATATTGGACCACAAGGGCACGAATTTCGTTTTCGACGAATGTGAAGTTTACAGGCCCAGCCGAAGGCAAGGTCTGTAGTCATATTCGTTGAAAACGAAATTTATGCCCGACTGGTCTATACTATTTTATGTTATATCATGCTTTAAACTCGACTTATCGTACTGTGTGACATAAAAATTATTTCTTGTGCTTCTGCAGCAGTTTTTCCAAGTTGGAAGGTGAAAAGACAAGCAGTACCTCAAGTACTGCTTATCGAACGACATTTTTATATACTATATTATTTGAAGTTATGTTAATCGGATCATAATCGGAGTTGAGTGGTTTGATAGCTTACAGATGGCACTTCAAAACGCCTTTCATTGCGGGAAAATGTTCTAATTCAAATAGGTGTTCTAATCAACTTAATCTAGGAGCCGAGAATTAAGTCATATACCTAATATATAGCGTTCCACATCTTTGTGACGTCATAGAAAAAGAGTGGATGGGATTTGGATAAGTTAGAAGGGGAACCAGAATTATTCTTAATATGAATAACCAGAAAATTTTTTACTGAAAAAAAAGGATAGTCCAGCCACGCATGCAGAATTCTTGCATTACCGTTCGAAAAGCATGGCTCTGATAGGTTGAAATTTAAGGTTTTTACAGTACCCTAAACATGCAGAATTCCAGCCCAGGCTTTGTTTACTACTGATTTGTCAGACGAAAATGGATAGTTTTCAGAAGAACTCGTTCGATTTGGTTCAGTTATGATGATATTATTATTATCAACAATTATGATGATATTTGACGAATTATTCATTCTTGTTTGGAGAATCTTTTAATTTGCTTCACTCTTCAAAGACTTTTCCTCATCAATTGAGCAACAGCTTAAGACAAGAGCTTTGAAAAGCTTTAAAGCTTCCTAAAAATTACTTTTTTTGTGATTTTCATCATCGAGGAAGACCACCGTTATTGATATTAATTTCTTTGTTTCAGATTTCACAGCACAATTGATGTTTCACTCGAAAACCTGTATCCACTAATTCGAAATAATTATTTTATTGGATATTGGACCAATTGAAAAAACAATTGAATAACTTATTTTCTTCATTATTCCGAACCGAACAATTGAAGTATCTCTCTATATAATAATAGGGGGCTCCGCCTCCTGCGCGCTCCGCTCGCCCACCCGGGGGGGCTGCGCCTCCGCTGCTCGATTCGCTCGCCCCCCCCCCCCTGTAGGAAACGAGGTTGTTGAGGCATGTAACGATTCACTAACAAATACGATAGTTATAAAACAATCACAGTATATTTACAAGACGTAGATTATATACAAAAAGTGAAGATAGATAATGTAAGGAGTAGGTGTTCACTCCTGAGTATTCGGCGGTTGGTGCCGGACTGCTTCGTTGAGGTGTTTCTCAATTCGCAAGACAGCCCAATTTCGTACATGGCATTAATCCGAAATATACGCGTGACACAATAGGGAGCGAGTGAGACAGCACGGGAGTTTCGTTCGCCCGTCAATCATCTTTTCCTCTGTGTCCGTGGTCAACGCGTATATGTGTGCGTCTGTAGGTGAGACGCTACATGACTGCTTTAGTAAAAAACGCAGTTTTTTCTGTAACATAAAACAAAAATGAAAACGAACAAATCAAGATCAAGCATAAACTTGAGAAAATGCTGTTACTGGAGAAGAATGCGGCACCCTAGCTGCTGCTAGGCGTGGGCCGTTCTCCAGGGTGTTGATGTGCTGAGACGGTCGTGAGCTTGGAGTGGTGTGTGTTTGTTCCTCTTCGCCGTGTGTTGCGAAGGCGCGTGTGTGTATATAGGTGTGTGTGATGCCTCTCGATGATGTGTATCGAGGAGGTGGATGCTCCGGTGAAGACGTCTTTCGGCGTTCGATGTGGCGTCGCGTATTCCACGGAGCGAGGTTCTCGATAATGCTTGGCGGAGATGAGCTCGGTGAGTCGGCCCGGTGTTCTCGACGCTGCCATTAGAGGTGTTCTCGACGATGCTTGCCACAGATGAGCTCAGTGAGTCGGCCCGGTGTTCTCGACGCTGCCATTAGAGGTGTTCTCGACGATGCTTGCCACAGATGAGCTCAGTGAGTCGGCCCGGTGTTACCGACGCTGCCATCGGAGAAGTCGCGCATGAAGTTACTTTCTTCTCTCCCTTATGTGTGGATATCGATGGGAGCCTAGCGGGCGAGGTTTTCATCCTCGTTGGCCCGAGTGACCGTGATGCGATGTGGATGCGATATGACTGCGGGTGAGGTTACCATCCTCGTTGTTCCGCGCCGCGCGTGCTGTGTCTGTTGTCGCTGTATGTAGTCTCGTACCAATGGAGTCTCTGGTCCTCCTGGTGGTAGAGTTGATGTTACCTGCATTTGTGTATGATTATCGACGATGCTCTAGCGGAGATGAGCTCAGTGGATCGGCCCGATGTTCTCAACGCTGCCATCGGAGTGTTTTGGCATGAGGTTACTTTCTTCTCTCTCTCATGCCTGAGTGTTGCTGTCCTCCAGATGATCGTCATGATCTGTGGTTACCGTGGTTGTATTCGCGCGGTTGTCATCGTTTCACAGTTAAATCGGAATAAAATAAAATCAAAGTATATGGAACGCGGAACAAAGACGTTATAAATCCTTGTTATCACCAGCATAGTACAACGTCTTTGGTACTCGGCAATGTACCGGTGTGAATAACAAAAATAGCATATTGAAAGGCATTTGTTTTGGTTTTCGCGAGAACACTGCGAAACCAAGGCTCGGCGCTCGGATGTTTGGAATGTTCTAGAAATCACGAGACGCACGTTTGTATAATGCCGTTGGGTACCCACACGACGAAATTTTACGGTTTTCTATCGCGGGGGATTAAATTTAACACTCGAACTCGCGGATTGTGCGGCACTGGAAAGTCTAGGATGCGTGGATGCTCACCAGGATAGGAGTAACTCACTGGGATACATGAATAAACTTTCGATGATGAATGCACGCGGTTGCGAGGAGTTTTCACTTTTGCCAATAAAACGTCGAATTTCCCGAATTAGTTCACGTCGGGGTCACCAATGTAGGAATCGAGGTTGTTGAGGGATGTAACGATTCACTAACAAATGCGATAGTTATAAAACAATCACAGTATATTTACAAGACGTAGACTATAGACAAAAAATGAAGATAGATAATGTAAGGAGTAGGTGTTCACTTCTGAGTATTCGACGCTCGGTGCCGGACTACTTCGTTGAGGTGTTTCTCAATTCGCAATGCAGCCCAATTCCGTAGATGGAATTAATCCGAAATATACGCGTGACACAATAGGGAGCGAGTGAGACAGCACAGGAGTTTCTTTCGCCCGTCAATCATCTTTTCCTCTATGTCCGTGGTCAACGCGTAGATGTGTGCGTCTGTAGGTGAGATGCTACACCCCGCCCCCCACTCACTGTGACCGAGTGGGTGTTACCGTGAGTTTATTTTGCGGTGTGTATACAGTGATGCAGATTTTGTAGAACGACGTTTATTCAATCAAAAGGGATAAAGAAAGCGACTAATAAGAGCATAAATATATTCATGCAATTCATCAAGAACACATCAAACAGAGAAAATAAAATCAGGTAAACCTGTTGAGAGCCAAAGAATAGCAGTTCGGAAAAGATACTGATATTCTAGTTATCTGGGGCCCCGAACCCATACTCTCTTCTGAAACCCAGATGGGAAAATACAAAAGAGAATGGTATTTGATTCGAAATAATGGAATTCTTATGAATATGATTTCAATTGTTGCCGCAAATTTAATACTGCTGTAGGTGAGTCCGAAAGAGTTTGGTACTAAAAGAAAGAAAAGAAGCAAGGCAGAATCAAAATCGAAAAAATTCGACTCGAAGAACAAAATTCTTAATTTATATTTATAAGAAAGGCTCCAACCAACGCCTTTCTTAGTAAGGTACAACCATTCGAAATTTTCTACTTCGTTATATTAATATGAATGAAATATTAATATAGATGAGTAGAAAATCCGATCATTCCCCCCCCCCCCCCCGTTAATTGTGTGGATGAGGCTCCAAACAACGCCCATCCAGTGAGGTACACCCATCCAATATTTTTCATTCATGTATATATAATTGGAAGCATAACTCTGTATTCAATATCAAAACAATATTTCTTATTCAGATATGGGATACAATGAAATGACTACTTTTATATATTGATCAATCAAAAATATGATGATTTATCTCCCCTTAGGGGCCAGATAGGTAAGTAAATTTTTGAACAATTAGATGTCTTCCTTCCTCCCCTTGCCCCCCAATATGCTTACATAATACTTAAATGACCCCTAACTTGTGGAGACCAAAATGGAATACTATTATTAACTGGAATTCATTCTCATAGTGATTTTTAGATATTTTACCTGCTTTCCACTATTGATTTTACCCCTCCCTTTTTCTTCACGACTTACAATTTTAAGGTTCGATTTAGAAACCGTTTCTTCTTCTATAATGATTGGGCCGCAAAAAATGGATTATTTTCTAAAAGACCGGTGTAGGTACCCATCTGATTTGAATACAAGAAGATGAGAACATAATGAAGACATGTTATTTCATCATTAATGTTTTCTTGTTTGCGTTCCTTATAGATGTTGATACTATGTTGGATATTTAAGTGCCATCCCCTGTAGATTTTCTTCTCTTCCTGCATGATTCCCTAGCCGAACTGGATCTTGTCCATTTGAAGCTTTGATTGTGAGGTTCTCTTCGCTGATTTCTGTTCTTAGTCGTTTTCTTTTTCAATTGCCAACGATAATCATCTCCATAATTTATATTGTTGAGAATTTTTTGAATTTGTATTCGGTAAAATCTATAATCGATTACGTTTATAATAATTTCTTCTATAAATAACTTTCAAAGGGAGAAATATTTGTTTTTCATGAGTACAATTAATGTTAACCTTTCTATCGTAAGTGATTCTGATTGAGTACACAGCAATTGGGGTCGAGCGGTATTCAATGTGCGACGTCCAACCTGGTTGATTACGTCGTTTACAATGCCGATCATCATACCTTCATTGTAATGTCGTAAATTATTTTCCCATTGTTCCATATTGTTCACAGAGTATTATGTCTATTTCATCATCTAACACTAATTTTCAATATTCCATATATTAGAACCTCGATTACAACAGAAAAAGTTTTGAAGATGAAATTATCATTTCTTTACAGTATTTGAAGTCTTCATGGTCTTCATGGTGCTCCATGGATGATAATGGGAATTGACCGTCTGTTTGAACGTGTGTAATTCATAGCTGGATTAGTTGGTTGTACTGAGCAATGAGTTGAAGGAAAGAGAGCGTGCCAAATTTCTATCATGATTGGGTAGTTTGCATCCAAGACAATGGGATTGGGCTGTTGAAGATGTCCAAGTATTCAAGACATTCATCGAAATTTCAAAATTTCAATCGATCGAGATTTAAGTGTTGAATTTTAAAATTATGGCATGAATGTTTCTGGTTTTCATGTTATTTTAATATCGTTAAGTCATATTTACACATCTTCTGGGCAAACTTCTGGTTTTTTCACGGAGTCCTGTTAATATGACTTTGATATTTTCTACTTATTTTATCGAAAACTTCATCATAAGCAATATTTTGAATTTTTTCTTTTCCGTCTTCAGAAGTACTTCCAATTATTTTTATTCTCAATCCAGAGATTGTGCGACATCTTGATAAGGCGACATACAATTGTCCATGGCTGAAAATTGGAGAATATTTGTTGAGATAGATTCCAACTCGATCGAAAGATTGTCCTTGAGCTTTATTTATAGTAATAGAAACAGCCAGTCGAACTGGAAATTGAGTACGATGTAAAATGAATAGCCATTCTGTATTATCTTTTGTATTCAAAGTGATTTTTGGGATTGTAACTGAATCACCCTTTTTATCGCCAGTTAATATTGTACAATAGAGAATTTTGTTTGACATTTTCCTTACAATAAGTCTAGTGCCGTTGCAAAGACCATCTACAATGCTTCTGTTACGTATTAACATAACCACAGCTCCGATTTTTAATCTCAACTTGAATTGAGGTAAGCCTGAGATGTTCATTTTGTTCAAATATTCCGGTTGAAAACGTAACATGATATCATCCCCGCTAGTTGCATCATAATGGCTAGCAGTGGTTACATCTTGCTTTATTCATTCCATAATTTCTTCCGGAAATTTTTTCAATACTTGATCATTCAACATGTCGACTTGATCATTTAAAGCTGCCAGGAGAACACATTTAGCCAGGTCATCTTCATCAAAATTATTACAATATCTAGCCTCTATCACATTCTCGCAGAGCATATTATTTAGTAATTTTCATCCTTCTATGGCGCACATTTCCGATGTTCAGTAAAAATTGGTTGAATTTTTCGTCATTTATACGGATGTTTATTTTCAAAATATAATATTTTATTAAATTCCAGAGTCCAAGGTCTCTTGCACACGCATTCACAATTTGTTTTCGTCGTGCTCGTTTCACAATAGGCAGAATCTGTCGAAAATCTCCGACGAATAAGAAACATTTGCCACCAAATAATTCATTACTCTGCATTAAATCTTTGAGAGTTACATCAATCATTTTCAAGGCAACACCGGGAATCATTGAAACTTCCTCCCAAATAATGATATCAAATTCTGTTAAATTTTTCTTTGCGCGTTTGGTGAGGTGTATGAGATTAATTGCATCTTGATTTTCTGGCAGGTTGAGTTGTAATTTGAAAAACCGATAAGCAGTACAGCCGTTTGGTAACAGAATTGCTGCGATTCCTGTCCAGGCTATTGATACAATATTTTTTCCTGAACTTCGCCAATGATGATACAGACATTTATACAGAAAAGTTTTTCCTGTTCCCCCCGGCCCATCAAGAAAAACTAATTTTTGTGTACCATTCTCTAGACAATATGTCACATCTCTGAATACTTGTGATTGATCACTGTTCAATTTTGTTTGCAAATCTTGTGTTATTGAGGCATATTCATTTGCAGTCTGATTATCCTCAAATTCAGTGAAAGATGTACGTAAATCATTTTCTTCAAATCCAAACATCAATAATGATGTATCCTCACTGTTTAACAATCATTCGATATCACTCAGTACTTCACCTTCTGAAGATCTATCACAAAGCGACTCTTTATATTCATGCCAGAGTCCTTTAACATCCAAATTATCACAAGTGAGCAAAAAAAAAGCCAAAAAAATTTCGGAGTGATTTTGCCATTATCGTTGCACAACATTCATCCATCATTTCTTCAATATGTTCTGGGCTAGTAATAAATCTCAGCTCATAAGCGACTTCATAAAATGTTGCGAAAATTTTTTCGCCTGCTGTTCGCAGTGCTTCAAAGGATGTGGCTCCTGCTCTATACTGTAACAACATTTTCAGGAAAAACCGTTCAACATCTTTAGGTGACACAGAATACATTCTAGTACTAGTTTTCTCCATTCCTCTCTTTCGTTTCTGCCAACAGCGATTTTTTTGATGCCATGTAAAATGTTTTGGAATTTCAGGATATGTATATTGTCGAGCAGTCTCATCTATTGTATTTAGTTCAAAATATGCCGTCGATTTCGTGATATGTTGATTAGAATTCACTGCTGTTTCCTTATGGCCTTCTTCAAATCGAATATATTGATGCCCAGGAAGATGAACTGGCAGCCTTATAACGCTATGACTCATAAAACGCGTTGGGAGCTCTAATAGTCTTCAAGCTGCTTCCATAGAATTGACGTATCGAGAATCGATGTAATTATCGATTTCATTTTTCATTTCCGTAGGTTTTACATTCATTCCATCATGTCCTTTATTGATATATTTGAAGAGATATTTAATACGTACTTGATCCACAATATTCGACATTGATATGACATCCGTATTTTGAAAGCAAGTATGGATTATATGGTACCACCATAGAATTATCAAGTGGAATGAGTTTTTCGTTAATTTTTCTTGGGTACATATGACATTCGCTTCGATTATCAGATCGCTTATATGTTGGGAAACCATCGCGTTCAATTTTTGTCTCCGAAGATAGTGGTTTGAGGAATTTTTTCGAACATTTCTGTTTTTCTTCATTCCAACATGGCGTTTTATTACTATGGGGACCATGTAGCATATGTTCCATGACCAATTTGAACAGCTCTGGATTTTTCTTCTCATTAGGAATTTCTGCACAAATGAATTTATCAATGATTTCTGGTGTTAACATTTTATCTTTCTCGGATAAAACGAATATACAATGAGCATGTGGTAGCCCTCGCATTTGGAATTCGATGGTAAGTGTATAGCCTAAAACATTTCCGAATACATGGCTTGATTTAATTTCATCGATGAATGTCATTAATTTCACGAACAAAATCGACAAAGCATATGAGGAATATCTGATGGTGAGAAGCCTCTTGGTAATGTCCTCAAAAGATTGGCTATTTCGATCCATTTCGGATTTGCTCTTAAAGTAATGAATAAGTCTGGTCGGCCAATTTCTCTTGACATTGCCATGGCATCTTGAAAAGGTTGATATTTCGATCTTGGGCCTCCATCAAATGATGAGGGAAGTATAATGATACTTTCCTCATCAATCTGTCTCAATCGCACGGAATCAGAACAATTCAATGAACTCCTTTCTATATGATCTGTCAAACATTGTAGAGTTTCTTTCCCAAATTGATTCGGATTTGACCGGAAATAATTTAGTCTATTCCATTCGTTGACGATATAACCATATATGGGACATTCCACGCTATTTCGATCAAGAAAAAATGCATGTTTTTTTTTCCTGTGATAATTTGACATATTGCGAGGGACCGGTAGAGATATTATTTTCTGGAAAAAAAAATGAAAAAATTTTTTTTTTGAAATTTTTATGGTTAGTCAAAATTTTGGCATACTGAAAAACACTTTTTTTTTGAGACCTTGTAACTCAGCAAATATGCATTTTATGGAAAAAATGTAAAAGGTATTTTTCGTTGGGAAAGGATGAATTTCTATCTAGAAAAAAAACGGTAGGAAAAAGTCAATGTTTATGAATTTTTTTAACAACAAATTTATTTGTTTATAAAAAAAATATGCTGACATGGAGCTAGAAATCTGAAAAACATATATGATGTAGCTCATGTCTTCCTGAGTTTTATGCAATTTTTTGGCGAGGTACCACTCAATAGTTCATGAGCTATGATTTTTTTTATGAACAAAGTCCCATTTTTCTTGAATACCATTGTCGTGGTAAATTTGGAAATTCATCGAATACACTGTTTATGGGAAGAGTAGAAGAATAGTTGTCTGTTGGGAAGAGGTGAATTATTATACACAATCAATTTGAGTGAGAAAATAACAATTATTATTTAATTTTTATTATAAACTAATTATTTTTGGAAAAAAAATTATGATGTCTTAATGCAAAAATTTGAGAAAAAATCAGGTTACAGAGAATAATCAGTCCTACAAGGATGGAATATTTCATTCAATTTCTATTGTACTTTTCTAAATAATTAAATTGTGACGGAATTTTCGAGAATTTCGCCACCTGTACACAACTTAGTCGTAGAATTAAGTAAATCGTAAGAGTGAGTAGGTAAGTGTGAATTTATTTCGATCTTTTCGGAGAGAGAGTCGCGATTCCTTTAACCCCAAAGTTAGCACCCCTACCGAAGGGCGATGCAACACCCCTTTCAGCTCCAGCTCGTAGAAACCGGTCTCCAAGAACATCAGGAAAGGCCTCGTGGGGAAAACAACGTTCGATTTCTATAAATAATCAAATTCACGTGTCGATACACATTAAAAACGAGTAAAAAGTAAAATCTCCGGTTCAAGTAATATTAAAGTTTTTGTTCTCTTTTAGTTTCAGTTATCTTTCTGGTTTACTTCGGATTTTAGGGGATAAATTTTCGGTTTTATGGTTGAGGGAAAATTTACAGTAATTGTATTTTCCTAGTTATATTTTTATATTTTGAAATCTCGCGAATCCTGAGAGGGACGACGATCCACCGCGGTTCAGAGCCGATACACCGAGCTTCCCGGTGAGATCTCGCTGATCTCGTTGAGTGCGGCTGCTGATCACAGAGGTTGAGGTGAAATACTCACGCTCCCTGGCTAAGGCATTTCGTGGAGTCGTTGGAATCACCAATGCAGCTGGAAGGCCATGTGGATGAATATAGCCCACTCGTCTGCATGGATCGCTATGAGCTATTCTCTCTTTAGATTTGTTCACGGTGACTCCAGGATGACTCCCGGGAGAGTGACAGCAGCGAAAAGTGCACTCACTCAGGGGTGAAGTGCATTCGCGAGGAGAAAAGGCGAACAACTGCCTTAATTCCCCCTTTCCGAACCTCCAGATAACTATCGTTCAGCCATTATGGATAAAAACCCCTTGGGTTAATTCATAAAAGATATAATTAACGGCGGAATGCCTAAAATAAGTCTAAAACCCATTTGAATCAAAATCCCCGCGTGCTCGGTTACATGAGCCCGCCCCAGCGGCAACTAGATGGCGTGCCAGTCGCGCCACCCAGCTGAGAACCTCCGCCGGTTAGACGCAGTTTACGAGAGAGTTGGACCCGAGCAACCACTGCGATAACATCCCCGAGAATATTGACAGCGATCGAGGGAGTTGGTAGAGACCATCGCCGAGGGCCCACACGAGGAACATGGTAAGTACATTTTCATTCACCATGTGCACTCTCTCCCGAGGAGGGAAGTGCATTTATTCCCAGTGTGCCCAGTGATGATCTCCGGGAAAAGTGCACCGACGTTCACAGGAGTGACGCCGAGATGCACTCCCAACCTCCAAAACTCCTCTGAGCGGGTGGATAAATGCACCACTGAGTGCATAAAACCCTCGTTCAGCTCTCCAGACCTCTCCCGAGTGATAAAACCCCAGTGAAACCCAATAGATAGTGAAAATGGACAGTGAGACCCAATAAAAGGCCGCACATGGCCCATGCCTTGCCCTGGCGCCATTGTGCCCTCTCCACTCACCAGGAGGTCTTGTGAACAATTAATGCACCTTCTGAGTGCATAATTAGTTCCCTAGGACTCTCGAGAACGCATGGGGAACGTCCAGTGCCAATTTTAGTGGGGAAAAAGTGGATAAAACAGGCCCACAAGTGTACACATGCGCCTCACGTGCCGTGGGTGACGCTGTCGTGCACATGGCGGTTTTTCCTCTTTCCAGAGCGAATTGAAGCCTCAAATGAGTGCTCTTCTAGCTCAGTAAAGTTTCCCCAAGGTTTCAATGGATTAATTTAAAATTTCTTGGAAGAGGAGACCCCGAAAATCATGACATTGAAGCGCGCGAGCCCCAGGAATTTCCCTGTGACGCTACGACGCTCTTGATGTACTCTTAAGTGACATTTGCATATTAGAGTCCCTCGCCCATTAATTGTCAGTTATTGTTATGAGGAGATTCGCCGAGATCATCGCTTTGGAATTAACGGCGCCTTCAGATCCTCCAGCACTCCAGTTTCTGGACGATGCGGAGAGATCGTTGGCCTGGGCTCTTCGGACCCTCCATTCCTGTCGCAATAACCTCTCTCTCAAGGTCAATTCACGTACTCTCACTCTCGGGAATTTAATCGAATTTAATTTTGTTAAATTTAATTGAAATTAATTTAATTTATTTATGAAGAATAGAAATTCTATTGGAGTTGAAGTATTATTGAGAAATTGAATAAATCGCGGAGTAAATTTAAAAGTAATTCTCTCATCTCCTATTTAATTAACTTTCTGATTCTTCCTTTTGATTTTTCTGTATCTTTTGGTAAATTCGCGACATCCTTCCTAAGACCGAGCGACCGATCCTACCCCGCTCTCCGAATACCTCCGAGCTAGTCGAGCTAATTCCGCAACCTCTCCCTTGATCTCCCCAATTATGGCGAAGTTTTCGTATGGTTCTTTTTAATGCGGTTTGTTGACACCGCTGGAACAAAAGTCAGCTGGCGCCCGACAACATTTTTCTCGTTTTCCCGTTTATTTCGTTTATTCGGTTTTCGAGGATTTTCGTGGGGATATCGAGGAGCAGAGGCCGAAGGTGACAACACTCCGGCTGTTTTGAGTTTCGCATCGAGTTATGGATAAGTCCACGGTTTATATTTTAAGTTTTGAGGTTCACGTGGGTTAGTGCCGTCACAAAATAGTTCATTAAATAGCTAAGAGTGCTGTTCATCGTCGTGCTCTCTTGTTGTTCCTTTTGCCGGGATTCTGAAATTTGATTTCAAAATATAATTGACTCCTGTATGACACTTCTCTACACAATGATCTTCATAGTCCTGATCTAATGAATAAAGTCTACATCTAATTTTGTGGGAATTGGGAATTGGAACAAAAGAATGGAACTTCCGTGTTCCAGAGATAGTGATTGTATTTTTGAAGCGTGATTTCAAGGCAGTTCCCTCTGCCATGTGCTCTTCATTGGTGCAGTAAATTGTGTTTATACCATTTATTGACTTTACAGCGAAATCGTACNCAAGGCAGTTTCCTCTGCCATGTGCTCTTCATTGGTGCAGTAAATTGTGTTTATACCATTTATTGACTTTACAGCGAAATCGTACAAGTGTCTACAAGTAGTAATTTGCCCAAAATCTGGATGCTGTAGACTTGCACGAGTCGCTGCTCTTTTGACAGTGCCGCCAAGTCCATCACACGAAGACTTTCCGTGGAATGTTGCAAAAAAATACCACTCGGCAGCAATGCCAAAATCTTCTAAATGATGCGACAGATCGATAAAGTTCTTTTTATTTTTGTATTGAGCACTGGCACCGTCGGAAAAGTAAGTAATTTTCGTCATTTTTGAGTATTTCCGCTTCAAATCTGCAATCACTTTCTTGTGGAACAAGTTTACGGCTACGGTGTCATGATTGAGGGACAAACAAGCTCGCNTCTGAAAATTTCTCATTACGCTCCGACCACTAAACACATTTTGAGTTCAGTTCTCTAGAAATTAGCAATGACAAACAAGCTCGATGGAATTAATGGAAAATTGCCTATGGTCTGGGAGAGTGACTTTCCTAGAAGGGAGAAACACCCGGTGGCGAGTGCACCTCAGTCAGTCAATGAACAATTTAATAATTATTTAGAAATGTACAATAGAAATTGAATGAAATATCCCATGCTTGTGTGACTGATTATTCTCGGTAACCTGATTTTTTCTCAAATTTTTGCATTAAGACATCATAATTTTTTTTCCAAAAATAATTCGTTTATAATAAAAATTGAATAATAATTGTCATTTTCTCACTCAAATTGATTGCGTATAATAATTCACCTCTTCCCAACAGAACTATTCTTCTACTCTTTCCATAAACAGTGTATTCGATGAATTTCCAAATTTACCACGTCAATGGTATTCAAGAAAAAAGGGACTTTGTTCATAAAAAAAATCATAGCTCATGAACTATTGAGTGGTACCTCGCCAAAAAAATTGCATAAAACTCAGGAAGACATGTGCTACATCATATATTTTTTTCAGATTTTTAGCTCCATGTCAGCATATTTTTTTTTATAAACAAATAAATTTGTTGTTAAAAAAATTCATAAACATTGACTTTTTTCTACCGTTTTTTTTTTTAGATAGAAATTCATCCTTTCCCAACGAAAAAGACCTTTTACATTTTTTCCATAAAATGCATATTTGGTGAGTTACGAGGTCTCAAAAAAAAAGTGTTTTTCAGTATACCAAAATTTTGACTAGTCATAAAAATTTCAAAAAAAATTGTTTTTTCATTTTTTTTCCAGAAAATGATATCTCTACCGGCCCTTCGCAATATGTCAAATTATCACAGGAAAAAAAAACATGCATTTTTTCTTGATCGAAATAGCGTGGAATGTCCCATATGCAGTGTGTCCCATAGCATGTGACCAAAGTAAATTGGAAATAACTTGGATACAGTAAAATGTCAATAATTGTTCTTTTTTTTATCGTACAAGGAACATTCGGCAAATTACAATACAATTCCTTCCAAGTGTTTGCCATCACTTGTACTACAGAACTCTATCCTGCATTCGAAACTGGTATAGATGCGCTGTATTGTGTTTTTATCAATAGCTCGGATAGCATCCCTAATTGCGTCTTGCAACTCTTCCACCGTCGTCGGATGCTTCTCATAACATTTGTCCTTGAGAAAACCCCATAGGCAAAAATCGCAGGGATTTACGTCCAGACTGTAAGGCGGCCATTCCATGCCCCCATGCGCATATTTAGGGTAACCTAAGCCTAACACACGAGTGCCGTAAACGGAAAAAACTATTTCAAATACCGCAGCAGTCCTGCCAAAAAAAAAAAATAGCCAATCTTTGAGGACATTACTAAGAGGTTTTTCACCATCAGATATTCCTCATATGATTTGTCGATTTTTTTTCGTGAAATTAATGACATTCATCGATGAAATTAAATCAGGTCATATATTTGGAAATGTTTTAGGCTATACAATTATCATCGAATTCCAAATGCGAGGGCTACCACATGCTCATTGTATATTCGTTTTATCCAAGAAACATAAAATGTTAACACCAGAAATCATTGATAAATTCATTTGTTCAGAAATTCCTAATGAGAAGAAAAATCCAGAGCTGTTCAAATTGGTCATGAAACATATGCTACATGGTCCCCATAGTAATAAAACGTCATGTTGGAATGAAGAAAAACAGAAATGTTCGAAAAAATTCCCCAAACCATTCACTTCGGAGACAAAAATTGAACGCGATGGTTTTTCAACATATAAGCGATCTGATAATCGGAGCGAATGTCATATGTACCCAAGAAAAGGTAACGAAAAACTTATTCTAGTTCATAATTCTATGGTGGTACCATATAATCCATATTTGCTTTCAAAATACGGATGTCATATCAATGTCGAATATCGTGGATCAAGTACCGCGATTAAATATCTCTTCAAATATGGGACATTCCATGCCAACTCAGCCGCACCGGATTTTTTTTTGTCTGGGAAAAATCATTGAGTAGGTGCATTTTTAACTACTACATATAGCCAGCGATCCTACAAAATTTCATTGCCCTGCTACTTTTTGTTTTTCAGATAATCATTACGAAACTTGAAATTTTCAAAAAATCATTACTTGTGAATCGAGCATCCGATTTTGATAAATAAAAAAAGAAAATTTTCGTTTTTTCTCGTACGTAAAGAAAAAAAAATACTTCAAGCCGTCAAGAAGCTCCTAGAACGGTTTTTCGCGAATTTTTCGCGTTTTTATTTTTTTTTTCACTCTAGGGCCGCTCGATATTCGATCGAAATATTTTTTTTTTGAAAGAGGATGTCCTTTCATGATATGAAAAACATACGCCATAATGGAAGAGCGAAGCAATGCACCGGAAAAAAATTTTTTTTTTCGAAATTTTTGGGTTTTTGAGTTTTTAGGGGAGATCCATCGGTTTTTTTCAAGGAAATCAGTCTGTCAACTATTATTCTTTTTTCATATATGATGGCAAAAGAGTACGCCATCATGTAAGAGAGAAAGAATGCTCCGAAAAAAATTTTTCTTCGAAATTTTTACGTTTGTCTGTCGTTTAGGAGAGTTGCATTATTGTTACTGAAAAAGGGGTTTGTCAATAGACGTTTTCTGTTCTGCTAGATAGAATAGACTATTGATATGACTATAAATCTTTTCTCAACAACACACTGTGCTTTCCACTAGCGAAAAAGTATGGGAAAAAAACAATTTTTATTCTTCTATAACGACAACATTTTATATTTTCACATTTTTACATTTTTTCAGTACGGAGAAATTCTCCACTCTCGTCGACGACAAGTTCCAACATGCACTGATGAATTATTTTATTATTATTATTTTTTTTAATTTTTTCTATTTTAATTGGTTTTATCGAAGTAATTCTCGATTTGAAACCCCTCCTCTAGCCAGCCTCCCCTCCTTTCTTTTTCCTCTCATTGTTATCTGCGGTATCATGGCCGTCTTACTCTTCGCTGTGCCCCATTCGAGCGAGGACTGCACGGGAAACCATGTAAAACCCCAGTAGCACAGCCGGTTGATTGTGCAGTGCCCAAATATATCCATCTGTCACTGACTAGATGGAGACACTAGGCCGCTACACCGTACCTACCGCCCGCAATTTTTGTGCGAGCGAGGTGTTCTTAAGCGGTCACCCATCCAAGTACCAACCCAGCTCAACGCTGCTTAGCTTGGATGTCCGCCGGAGCAACACCTCACCCACCTAACCATTACAGTCGGTCACTGATGATTAATTTACATCACGATTACTGTCTTCTGCGGGTTTTTCGTTTTGTTGTTGTTTGTTTTTGCTTTGGGAAAACCTCCTCGTTAGCCGATGCCGAATATCGTTTAATTAACAATTGCTCTCCCGGTA
Organism: Diachasma alloeum; assembly: GCF_001412515.2. Taxonomy (NCBI): domain Eukaryota; kingdom Metazoa; phylum Arthropoda; class Insecta; order Hymenoptera; family Braconidae; genus Diachasma; species Diachasma alloeum. The sequence continues at coordinate 42,640 of NW_021681654.1, forward strand.
TCGGAATAAAACAATGTTGTTTTTGAATGGCTGGAATAGCTTTGGCACTATCAAATCTCTCTCTCAACTCAGTTTTGATATTCTCGTGCTCTTTTGACCATCGAAACAAAGCATCTGACATGAGGATTGGTTCACCGTGAACGATTTGCAAGCTCTTACGTCTCGCTTCTCTCTTAAAGATAGCTCCTACTCCCTCACAAGCTCCTTTACCGTGCGCGGTTGCATGAAAATGGGCTTCCGCATCTATGCCAAAATCAGTCTTGTAATGCAAGAGATTGGTGATCTAAAAACGATTCTTGTAATGTTGTGCAGCTCCATCGGTGACATAGATAATTTTCTCCACGCTTTTACAGTTGTCTTTCACAGTTATCTTCCACAGTTCTATTAAAATCTTCTGTATCAAATAAACCGCGGCAGTATCGTGAGTCGTACTGTCCGACAAAACGACTAAACTCCGATGGTGGATTTCATTTTTTTCACGATAGTAGTAAACAACGGGGTGAACTGTACACTGGTCATTATTGTAGTGGAAGGATTGAGCAGCATCTTGAGCCACAAAAGCGTAATTTTCCGAAAAATCACAATACACTAGTACTTCTCCATTATCCAAATTCTTTTTTCGCTGTTTGACAAAAGCCGATTATTTTTTAGCGATGAAGTGATGGGGCTTCAATACGATCACTCGTTCCATTAGAAGATCAATGAATTCATCCATCTGGAGGGTCTGTGTCTACGAGGTACACCTGTCAGTACTTTGTCACACGCGAAATTCGACCATTTCCATGACAGAATCAGAGAGGAGTTTCTTCAGTTCACATGATAATGATTTCATTCCAGGACAATCGTTACATTCATCCAGATGACAGGCCGGGGTTGGATTTATACACATCAATTTTGCTAGACAATGTTTGTAATCTGCGAGTGGACAGGGCGAATCTTGAGTTAGAGTCGCAATATTAATTGCCGCTAGCACCAATTTGTAATTTTGATGATGCGTACAAACACATACCACGTGAGTGCCATTTGCTCCCGCCACTCCACATTGTTTAGGTCTCAGCTCGGCAAATTTACTGAAACCGACCTTAGCATCTTCATTCGCATGTTTGTACTTCTGATGAAGGACTTTTAGATTTTCGAGTATCATTCGCTTTTGCTCTACTTTCTTCTCTCCATTGATCTTGATGGATATTTTATCTTTCATTCCTGGCATGACGCGACTGTGCTCTAGGTAAAAATTGTGTACCTTCTCGACGGTTGTGCTGGGGGTATCACCTCTATTCATTACAGTCGTGTAATGTTACGGCACATTTCATTACAAAAAGTCATTACGGGGACAATTCATTATAGCATTTTTCATCATATGGACAATTCATTACGGAAGTTTTGATTATTGCGGGATTCATCAATTGACATATAAATTCGAGGCTGTTTGTATTTTCTTCTCATTTGAAAGTAAACAGGAAGTTGAGCAAGCATCATCGGAATCTATTTGGGAACAGTACAATGCTGGTCGATTGGTGATACATCCTAAAAGGAAGAAGTACATCGATTATGATGCCCGGCTTTTTACAGTCGTTATGGAGTGGAGCGAAGATGCCGATATCATTGAGTATTTGCGCGGAGTTGCTCATACTATTCAGCCGTGGTTTTTGATCGTGATATGAACGATGCATTGAATTCAAATTGTAATGATGGAAATATGATGATGAATTATTGCTGTGATGAAATGTGCTGTAATGAAATGTTCCTGTAATGAAATGTTCCTGTAATGAAATGTGCTGTAATAAATTGTGCCGTAATTAAATGGTATATTGAATTCTGCCGTAATGATTAGAGGTACAATCTGTGTAGTGGCTGGGTAGTGAATGACTTGTTTTCGCAATTGGTGAAGCAAACACTCCTTTAATTTTTCTCAATCTTTTCGCTCTTGACGCCATGTATCTGGTAGTTCCAAATTCAGAAGCAATTTTCCGCGCACTCCACGACTGTGGATGAACCGTCAAGATTTGCAGGCGCTCACGGTAGTTTTTCAGATCTTTGAATTTCTGTTTCAAACCATCCAACATTTCTTCTAATTCTATTTCTCTCGCAGATCGATACTGCTTAGATGAAGATGGATCAATGTCACTTTGGTCATCTTCCGAATCATAATCCATGGAAGAACTGTCGAATTCAGCTTCATCGTCTGGTTCATCGTCGATTGATATACCGGAATCATCAAGATGGAAAGATCCACCTGATCTCAGAGAACTGTTAGTAGATATATAGGGGCGGTTCTGGCCCAACCATTTTGGGAAGGGGTTTTCTCAATAGAATCAGGAGAGGGGGTTGCTTTAAAAAAGTGACAGTTTTTCTCAACCTTGCATGTCATCTGAACATTTCCTGGAATTACCGTTAATCTCTGCTGTGATGACTCATTCTTCTTATCTCAGGAATGTCACACTTTCTCTTTTCAGGTATAAAAAAAATGATTTATGACCTTTTGCACTTAACCCTTGCGATGATGACATTCTTCTTATCTCAGGAATTTGAGGAATGTCACACTTTCTCTCTTCCAGGTACAAAAAAAATGATTTATGACCTTTTGCACTTAACTCTTGCTGTGATGACTCATTCTTTTTATCTCAGGAATGTCACACTTTCTCTTTTCAGGTATAAAAAAATGATTTATGACCTTTTGCACTTAACCCTTGCGATGATGACTCATTCTTATCTCAGGTACAATCTCTAAAATGTTAAAAGGTTTAGGAGTCGCGACTTGCACCGCGAATTAAAGCCGCGGATTAAAAGCGCGAATTAAAACCGTGAATCAAAACCACGAATTAAAACCGCGAATTAAAGCGCGAATTAAGACCGCCAATTAAAACCGTGAATTCTAACCGCGAATTAAAACCGCGAATTAATTAATCCCACCAAAGCGCGAATTAAAACCGTGGATCAAAATCGGGACTGAAAACCGCGAATTAAAATCGGGGCTGAAAACCGTGAATTAAACCCATGACTTGATTAATCCCACCACCCACTTGCGGGGGCTTCTCCCATACTTCTTGCACCCAGAATCGACGAAATGTAAAATCCGCGAATTAAAACCGCGAATTAAAACCGCGAATTAAAGCGCGAATTAATTAATCCCATCCCACCACCCACTCGCGGCGCATCCTCAGA